>NC_092072.1:25008244-25308244 GCF_039877785.1 Chaetodon trifascialis
ATTACCATTAAGGAATGTTTCTGTAGCATGGACTTTGAGCTGCTAGCTGTGGGGATGCGGCCCTACTATTTGCCTTGGGAGTTCACATCCGCCATCGTGATCACTGTTTACATCCCTCTGACAGGGAAGGAGTGCATGACGTCATTCACTCCATCATAGCGAAGCTACAAGTGCAGCAACCTAAGGGGTTTATAGTCATAACAGGAGACCTAAATCACAGTTCTTTGGACAACATTCTGCCAACATTCAACCACTTTATTAACTGTCCCACCAGAGACAACGCCGCACTAGACCTACTGTATGCTAATGGAAAGGATGCATACAGTGCCACAGCCCTTCCCCCTTATGCAGAGCTGATCGCAGCCTGGTGTTGTTAGCACCTCAGTATGTCCCTCTTGTCCAGAGGCAGCCTGTGCCCACAAGAACAGTAAGGAGGTGGACTCAGGAGGCGAATGAGTCACTGCAGGACTGCTTCGACTGGAATGTGTTGTGTGAGCCACATGGGGAGGACATCAACAGCCTGACAGAGTGTATCACAGAGTAAATCAAATACTGTGAACAGACCATACTGCCAAAGTGGATTGCAAGCTGTTTTACCAACAACAAGCCCTCACAGGGCCCCCAGAGTGCCATCAAACATGGACCTGGACAATCCTGCCATCTTCCCTGATGACGACAGTCAGGTGGTCAGGGACCAATATGTGTTAAATTATTTTAGTTAACATGCATGCTGTGAATTTCAGTTAAATATGGCCTACATTGGCAGAGGAATTTGTGTTGTTGGTTTTTTTTTTTCAATTTAGATTAATTTGGCCTCTTATATTTGTGCGACGTAGCCAGCGACATAGCCAACAGCTCTGTGAAGGATGCCAGTGGGAAGTTTTGTATGTAAAAAGAGTAGTTTTAATGAAATAAGTCAAACATAAAGCAATAACAGTTCTCTACAAACGTTACCGGTACCAGACTCAAAAGACAAAAACTCACCTCCCTGTGGTGGTACTGTGTTTCAACCTGCCTGAGCCTACCCTCTCAAAACTGAGGGAGAGCATCTCTGGTCTGCGGGCCGATCTCAGGGAGAAAAACAAAATCCTCCTGGATTTCTCCACTGTCGCCACGACGCAGGCGAAACATATCGCATACCTGAGGCAATCTGGCGCTGGTGACCGGAACATGGCGGCCACAAATAACACCACCCTGCCGTGGACGGGCTCGATCACCACCAGTACTCCGGCACCAGCACAGGCCGAGTCCCGCTGGCACCGACAGGGAGCCAAGCCTAAAACATCGGCACCTTCCACTACTTGCCCTTGCCCCGATGAGTCGCACTGCTTCACTGGGGAGGACGGGGTGAAGGGCCCGGTGAGCTCAACCCCACTCAGGCCAAGGGAGCCCTGGTCGGTAGTGCACCGGGGCGCTGGAGCTCGGCCATCTCCTCCTCCACCGCCTCCGGATCTGCCACTGGACAACAGGTTCAACATCCTAAGCCTGCAGGATTTCCCTCCCGTCGGTGCCTGGCCCAGCTCGCCTCCAGGACCTGTCCACCCAACTGGCCGTGGCTCTCACCAGCCCAAGACCCAGGATCCGCCAGTCCAACATGGCTGCTCCCCTCCAGCTCGGCCCGGAGCACCCGCGTCGCGACGCCAGCAGGCTCCACCTCGCCACCGCCACACCGCCAGGGAGCCAGTGGTGCAGCGCACCTTCCCCTCGGTGCTGGTGGTGGGGACCTCCATGGTCAGGCACGTGGCGGTCCTCGGCGGCCAGACCTTCTGCCACCCTGGAGCCCACATCACGGAGGTTGCATCCGCCACTTTCCAACTGTGTGCGGAACACAGCCCAGCCTCCACACTGGTCTTGGAGGCAGGCATCAATGACCTTAGAAATCAGCAGTCGGAGGTCCTAAAAAAGGATTTCGTGTCGCTGATCGACCGCCTGCTGGACACTGGGAAGCGACTAATTATCTCCGACCCGCTTCCCCCACCACGTTATGGTGACGTCATCACCAGCCGGCTTCGCCAGCTGCACTTGTGGCTGAAGGGTTACTGCCTGACGAGAGACATCCCATATGTGGACAAGTTTATAGCGTTTTTAAACAGGCCTTGCTTTTTTAAATGAGACAACCTACACCCCAACCAGGAGGGTTCACGGCTTTTATCAGTCAACATTGACCTCACTGTCCGGTCCTGCACTTCAGCCACCTCCTGACTAACGGGTATGACTCATACACACAAGCACTCTGCTCCACACTCGCCCTCACCCTCACCCACTACATGTTTCACCCACACCATGCACACCTTCCCGGCAGTAACCCCCTCTTCTCCACCGAAACCTCAGGACATTCACATCATTACATCAATCACTTCACACAGACATTCAAAGCCAGGACTGTTTTTAGACCCAGCACTGTTTTTACCATTCCTTTAAAACACCATGATGAGTGCACGTTCAGCACAGCTATCAAATTGGCTGTGCTGAATGTGCGCGCCCTTTTAAACAAATCTTTTATCATAAATGACGTAATTTTAGACAAAAACCTAGATGGTATTCTCCTTACAGAGACATGGCTCAGCACTGATGCACCTGTTGTTCTCACTGAGGCTTCCCCACCAAAATTTAACTTTTTATTCTCTACTAGGGGGGGCAAAAAGGGAGGCGGCACTGCATCTATCACTGCATGAAAAACCACATTTTCAACCCGTAAATCCCCGCGAAGTTCGTTGATTTTCGGCGATTTACGGCAAGTTTACGGGGAACTTCACCGGCTCCGAATATCATCGGAAACGAACCATCTGTCGGCGGGGGGCGTGGTTAATTGCGCCTTCGCGAAGGTGCGAATAGCTCCAATTAGCACATGAATGCTACCGACGTTGAAGGAAACCATCATGTGATTGGATAGCAACTCCAATCACATGAGTGAGCGATCATGTGATTGGATGACAACTCTACTGCTATTAGTCATCTGTGCGCCACAAATAATAATAATCATAATAGTAATAAAAAAGTAATAGTAATAATAAATACATATTAAATTAAATACTACATAATAAATTAACATAAAAATAATTATTATATTGTTATATTTATATAAAATATAAATGATATATATTTTTTATTTGATTGATGATTCATTGATTTATTTGGCGATCCACCTTCTACACTACCACACAGTAGAACACAAATAACACAGTTGACAGAAACATTTTGAGAAAAAGTCTTTAATGAAATCGTGACACACACATTAACAAGGATCAACCAAGTAAAATCAGTGACTATTGAGGAAAAAAAGCAAGGAAATGTGCAGAGGGGTTCACTGATAAGAGTCTCTGGGTTGGGCCATGCCGCTCGTCCATGGTGCATGAAAAAGAGTCTAAGGCCTCTGGAAATGCTTCTTTGCTGCCTCTGGGTCATACTGAGTTGGCGCCTGTCGCTTTGAAGGGGACTCGATGCAAAGCCTCTTGCGGTGTGTCGCCACATACTTTGGGTCGCTCTCCAGCCGCTCTTGCAGTGTCTGGCAGAGTTTGGAGAGCTAGGACCCTCCTTCTTGCTTCCAGCAGCTGTAAATACAGGTGTTAATATAATATCAGTACTGCTAAGAAACAATAACACATGATAACATATGTGACCATGTTTGTCAAAAACAATGCAATGCATTTTTACATTGTTGTGAAAATAAAGCGGCATTCATGGGACTCTTACCCGCTTCCTTCTGCTGCGAGCTGAAATCTTCACAGCGGCTGCCTGAACTGAAAGAGCTGCCTGGGCATACCTAAAGCTCCACCACACCATCTCATAATATGTCTTACAGGCCGCTGGAAGAAAATATATATTGGTTTGAAATAATTAAGACAGGCTACAGTAAAAACAACAACAAGAAACAACAGAAAGGGTTTAAAACAAACAAACAAACAAACAACAACTTACATAAAAAGACTGCTGTCCACACCATCCATGTCTGGACTCCCAGTTAAAGTCGCCATCAAATATGACGTTACCGTTTCGTTGTGGGGCGAGTTTAGTCTGTAAAACACAAAAAGTACAAACACGTCATGCAACGTTTATATTTACTTACATTCAGCAGAATATTTCCTGTGTATTTTATTAACTTACCCCTGCTCAGATTCATATCACCCGTCGTTTCCGTCACTATTGTGCAGACGTCGCATCTTTTCCTTTAAAATACCAAATACATTGTAATGTTAAATGTAACGTGAATGATTACCAAATGTTCGGAACGTAGCGCAATAAGAATAATAAAGGTTTGGCGCCCTAAAAACTGCACAATGTAGTACTAAATGCTAACGTTACTTAAGTAACTTACGCACCCGTCTCTTCGTCTCCGCAGCTGCAGTTCGGTTGGGGCTGCTCCTCCAGAGCGAGCAGTCTGGCTTTTATCACGCTCCATTCTCCTCGCCAACTGTGCGATCAGCTGCGTTAGCAGCCGAGACAATCCACTGAAGGCACTCAGCAGTTTCTTCTCTAAATTGTTTGGACTTTCTGGATATGGTCGCTCCGCAGCCAGGCCGTCCACTCGTCGCAGAGGAGTGCCTTCTGGGGTGAACTGAAGACGACGTCCAGCCATTGCATGAACAGAGTTAAAGTTTAGCAGGACCCGAAACGTAACTGTTCTAATCCAAGCTCGATTCACGTTCACAGACGCGCCAAGGACGTTTTCTGCTGACGTCGTTGCGTCAGATGAGGCGTCCAATCATATGCGAGGTCGAGCTCTCGGAATTTCTCGCAAGACCATTTTTGTTGCGTAGAGTGAAAAACATGCTGTGATTTTGTTAGGTACTTTGATTTTTTATTTTTGTACCTGAATATTTTCTAAAACATGTAAACTTCTTTAAAGTGACATCGTCGAAAATAAAAAAAGAAAAGTTACTTTGGTGTGTTCCCTTTTTATTCCTACTTAAAGAATCATCAGTGGACTTACCCTGCTGGAATTTTGCAAGCTAATCACACAAGCATAGTTCATCTGGTGTTGTGGTGGCAAAATGCGAAAAATTGTGACCAGTGTCCAAGAACTGTAGATGCTTTAATTTTCACAATTTTGATTTAGCAATTTAAGTGGAAAATTAAAGACCTTTGAGAGTCAGGACACTTATCCTGTATGTAACCTATAAAATTATTTAAACACACTTTTAAATCCTCATGAAAAAAAAAAATCTTTGTATTCTGTAGGCACAGAACACACACACACACACACACACACACACACACACACACACAAAATCCCAATTTGCATTTGTATAGCTTTGCAGCATTTACATTTGCATTTTAACACTTCATGGTCACAGTGGCTGAGAGAGAACTTCCACAGCAATTTACAGTGACGGAAATTGACGGAAATGTTACTTTTCACACAGTGTATCACTAGAACTACAATGTCTGCAAATGCAGTTCCTTTTAACAGTTTTACATCATTTGAGCACCATGCCTTTGTTTTTAGCAGTCCTCCTATTCTTTGCATAACGGTCTACAGAACACATTGACAACAACTTGGACCCAGTATCCAGATAATTTTTAAACCTCTTAAACTGTATGGATTTTAAACAGCACGTTACACAGCCGACCCACAGCAGGGGGCACACCCTGGACCTGATCATAAATTATGGCCTGTCTGTGGGGTGTCCTCTGTTGTGGATCTGGCTGTGTCCGATCACTCGTGTGTTTTTTAACATCGCCAGTTTCATTCAGCGGGAGGCACCAGTGAGAACAGTGAGGAAACGCTACCTAACTCCTGAAGTGGCTGCAAATTTTATCCAGATTTTACAAAGCACTCCTGCAGAGATTTTACCAGCACCCTGTGATTTTATCGTTGACAATTTTAACAGTAATCTGAAGTCAACGCTGGACTCAGTGGCTCCTCTTTTAACAAAAACAATTAGGAAAAAACCTACACCTCCGTGGAGAAATGAAGATATTAAGTATCTGAAAAGGAACTGCAGGAGTGCTCTATTTTGTTTTTTTATTTTTGTTTGTTATATCAACCAGGGTACAATCAACCTTGGTGGGGACCTCCTGGGCCCAGCCTAGTGTGGTGTCGGGGCAGTTTCTGGTTTGGTTTGGTTTTTTTCTTGCCCCTTGCCTTGACTAATATCTGCCTCTTTTGTTGGACAGGAGCTGTTGGGCTGGTGTGGCGGGTGACTGACTGATCCCTGCGGTGGCGGTCCCCTCACTCCCTGTACAGTAGTGCACATGGGTGCCGGTTGATGGTGTGTGGTTTCTTTTATTTCTTCACGTGTGGTGTGCCTCATCAGGACCCTTCCCCTCCCTCTCAGTCGTCTCCGCCTGGTGAGCCCTCAGCCCGTTACACAGCACAGGCACTTGTCCTTGGCAAACTTAACCAACCTGTCAAGAGGCCCCAGAGGATTGAGCAATAATTTGCCTTTTATTATTATTATTATTATTATTATTATTATTATTATTATTATTATTATTATTATTATTATTGTCATCTTGCTTGCATCAGCACTGAGATTGGTTCAGTCTTTTAAACTTTGAAATATCGTTAATAAACTTTTTCTTTTATATTTTATTTTGGAATCCGTCAGTCTCTGTGTCTCTCGTACCTGTGTGACCTTCTTTACAGTATTAGAGAGGCGTTTCCCCTCTGACATATTTCCTGGGGGTGAAATTCCCCTAGGTGGCATTGTCGGACACTTATTAGCAGAGATAAATAAATCCAACCCTCGTAGCATTGCCACATCTGCAATGGTAATTTCAACTGGTTCCTGTTCTGGGAGGCTACTGTGGTCAGCTTTCAATTCGAGCACCCACTGGTTATTGGTGTTATGCGATGCCTCCTTCTTCCAGCAGAGCTCAGTTTCAGACTTTAGTGGGTCTACCTGTGTCTTCATACTACCCTGCCATTGAGAGCAGACCTTAGATGGGTTGTTGGAGAACATTATATTTATTTTCCTGGTCTCTGCTTCTCTGCTGTATCTCTTACAGTAGATGCTGTGCCGGTCTAGCCTGACACTCTCTGTGTTGGTACAAAAATTATTTTGGTAGCCTTTGTTCCTGTTTTATTTTGGTAGCCTTCCCTCTTGTGTCTTGTTTAATTTACTTGCTGTATGTTTCCCACCTGTGTGATTGTGATTGTGCCCACCTGTGTCTATTTAGTTCCCCTTTATTTAAGTCTCTGTGTTTCTTTTGTCTTTGTGGGATCATTTCTTTTGCATGTGGTTCCTGTTCCCGTTCTACAGTGAGTATTATGGCCTAGCCCTTGTTTTCCCAGTTTTATTTATGAATTGTTGGTTTTTCTGGCCTTACCTTTTGTGTTTTTGAATTTATGATTTAATCAGTCGTGCAGTTCACAGCTCCCTCAATGTCCTTTCCGTGTGACCCCTGCAGTACATCCCAGTCTGTAGCTATCTCTCAAAACAATCTCTCAGAGCCTGCTCTGCCTCAGGAGACCACTTCCTGAATGAGCGTGTAGTTGTGGGTAGCCTCCTCACTCTTGTTTTGTAGTGAGGCTGAAGCAGAATCAGGTTGTGGTCTGCTTTCCCCAGTGCAGGCAGTGGGGTGGCGCTGTATGCGTCCTTTACGTTTGCATACAGTAGGTCAATAGTCATATTTCCCCTGGTGTTACAGTCCACATACTGAAAGTAAGCAGGTAGCATTGTCTCCAGAGTCACGTGATTAAAGTCCCCAGAGATCAACACAATGGCCTCAAGATGCTGATGCTGTGAGTGGATGACATCACACGCTACCTCCACGTCAGCCCGTGGAGGGACAATGGCGTGTCCAAACTCTCTGGGCAAATAATAGGGACGCAAACTTACAGCCATAAGTTCAATGTCCCTGCAGCAGATGGAGATTTTGGTGCTTACATGCCCAGGATTACACCACCTTGTGTTGATGTATATAGTGAGTCCTCCTCCTTTTCTTTTCCCGCAGGCTTTTGTGTCTCTGTCCGCCCGACCGTGCTGAAGTAGCTCCAAATTAGCATCCCGGATGTTTGTCGTGAGCCACATTTCAGAAAAGCACAACAAACTGCGCTCCCTGTAGGTCCTGTGGAGTTCACATTTTCCATGATAACTGAAGGTACCGAAGGCTTGTATCTCCACTTTCTCGCTAGCCGCTTAGCCTTTAGCTTAGCGCCGGCTCTGCAGCCTCGATACAGCCTCCACACCTGGTCAGGAAACTGGGGAACCTCACCAGCATGGGACTTTGTTTGCAGAGCGAGCAGTTGGTTCCTCGAATAAATGAGTTTAGGCTTGTTAAAATCCATATCCATAGGATAGAGGTTAATCAGTGACAAAAAAGAGCACTGAAAGCTCTAAAAGTACAAAAAAGTACAAAATAGCACACAACACACACAGAGCTGCTGGAAGTGCTGCCATTCCCGACAGCGCCGGAAACGGATTATTGAGCATTAGCGTTACACTGTTGGGGGTTCTCTAAAGATACACCCAGCTCCTTTGTCCTTCTTCCCTCTCCATCTGCACGCTTTCATGTCCTACCATGGCATGTTACTAACTTAGCTTTTTCCCCAGAGTCTCTGTGCTTGATGTTTATTTCAGGTCCTCATTGAAACAAGCAATGGTGTGATGATGGTGTAGAAAGAACTCTGCTGATACAAGCTTATGTTAAAGAGAAGTTTTATTAGCACCTTAGTATCAAATCAGACACCGGTAGTCTGATGGAGAGCCTGGGTCGAATCAGTCAGGTCCTTCTGTCCTTGATCCCTAAAATATAGATGACATCTGCTACACACTTCGACCAATCACAGATGTTATTGCACCTATACATTGTTGTCTTAGCTGTCTTTACTTATACAAGTTGATTGATTTGACAGGTCTATCCGGGGCCCTCGTCTAAGGGGCCTCTACAAACACATATGATTTTACTCGAGCTGGTCCTGCTCTTATATGGCCTTTACCCTCCAATGCTCAGAGCAGACCGAGTTCAAAACATGTTCTTAAAGTGATCACACTTTATGTTTCAATTCTAACATTTTAATATATTAAATCAGACACCTCACCCTTTTCTGGCAGGTTCCCATGGATAGTGGCTGACTTTGGATCTTGGATTACAGCTATGTCTCCTGCCATGGCCCTGCCTGACATCCACTGCAACTGCTGCTACTATTATTACATCCACTGTCATTGTTAATGTGAGTTTGATATATATGATATAATGCCTTAATGTCAATGGAGGCCCATTCAGTCCCATTGTATTTATACAGTATGTTCTCAAATAAAAAACAAGGGTGAATAAACATCTGATGCCTGTCATATAATGTGAACGACAATCCGATGCCTATACCTGTGTAGTGTGACATGCTCAATGACCTGTCATGTGGCGTCCCAGAAACTGCCATGACATGTCAATTTTTTGTCTTGACACACTTAATGTGACATTTCCCACGAAATGTTCCTGAGGGTTTACCAATGAGGTGGTTTCTCCAGAGTGCAATCCGGTAACTGGTAACTATGGCAAGGAGGAGGAGAAGGGATGCTGAGGCCAAGGATGGGTAAAATGCAGAGAAAATAATTCCACAGGAAGCATGATGTGTGCATGTAGTGTGCAACTGTGTGATGTGATAATAAATGTACGTTTCTTCTTCTTTTTCTTCTTCTTCTTCTTCTTCTTCTATTTGATGTTTCCTCGAGGGAGTGCCATGACAGAGTAAGAAAAGACAAATGTTGGTGAGAAATAGCAAGAGTAATTCATCAGCCAGGAGTGGCTGGCTATGCTGTCATAACATTGTAGGGGAATCAGTTCATTAAACCTCTAAGTTAATGTTGCATTCGTTAATAAAATTGGGGCGCCAATCTTCCTCAGCTCAAAAGGATTTTATTTATTATTTTTTGTAATGCTGATTTAATGATAATGAATGAACTAACGTAGACCAGTCTGATAATCTGAAGCGTAATCCAGCTCAAAAGGACACCATCTGACCACGACTTGAATGAAAAAGTCTTATTTATAAAACACAACAATGGGAATGAATATGAATGATAAATAATAATAATAATAATGTCTGGATGAGTACACGGAGGCTGTGACGTCCTACTTCAGCTTCTGTGAGGACTGCTGTGTCCGATCACGCACCAGGGTGAGTTACAACAATGATAAACCCTGGTTCACAGCCAAACTCAGACAGCTAAGGTTGGCAAAGGAAGAGGCCTTCAGGAGTGGGGACAAAGACAGATTCAGAGAGGCGAAGTACAGGTTCAGCAAGGCGGTGAAAGAGGCTAAACGGCTGTACTCTGAGAAGCTCCAACACCACTTCTCAGCTAATGACTCTGCGTCTGTCTGGAAAGGGCTTAGGCAAATCACCTACTACAAGGCTAAAGTCCCCCACTCCATCAACGATCGACGCCTAGCCAACGACCTGAATGAGTTCTACTGCCGCTTTGAAAGGCAAAGGGACAGTCCAGTAACCATCCCCCATGACACCTCCCAACAGCTCCAGCTCCAGTCACCTCCACCAATTCCCACCTTAAAGGACCCCCACCCACCCACCCACCTCAGTGACGACTCTTTCCATTCATGAGAGAGATGTCAACAAACTCTTCAGGAGACAGAACCCCCAGAAAGCAGCTGGACCAGATTCTGTCTCCCCATCCGCCTTGAAGCACTGTGCTGATCAGCTGTCTCCAGTGTTCACAGACATTTTTAATACCTCACTGGAGACATGTCACGTGCCAGCCTGCTTCAAGTCCTCAACCATCATCCCAGTTCCCAAGAAGCCAAGGACTACAGGACTTAATGACTTCAGACCCGTTGCCCTGACCTCTGTGGTCATGAAGTCCTTTGAGCGCCTTGTGCTCTCACACATCAGAGACATCACCGACCCTCTCCTGGACCCCCTGCAGTTTGCATACAGAGCCAACAGGTCTGTAGACGACGCGGTCAACCTGGCCCTCCACCTCATCCTCCAGCACCTGGACTCCGCAGGAACCTACGCCAGGATCCTGTTTGTGGATTTCAGCTCTGCCTTTAACACCATCATTCCAACCCTGCTCCAGGAGAAGCTCTCCCAGCTGAGCGTGCCTGACTCCACCTGCAGATGGATTACAGACTTCCTGTCTGACAGGAAACAGTGCGTGAAGCTGGGGAAACACATCTCCGACTCAAAGACCATCAGCACCGGATCCCCTCAGGGCTGCATTCTTTCTCCTCTGCTCTTCTCCCTGTACACCAACAGCTGCACCTCCAGTCATCAGTCTGTCAAACTGCTGAAGTTTGCGGATGACACCACTCTCATCGGACTCATCTCTGATGGTGACAAGTCCGCCTACAGGTGGGAGGTTGACCATCTGGTGACCTGGTGCAACCAGAACAACCTAGAGCTCAACACTCTAAAGACAGTGGAGATGGTTGTGGACTCTAGGAAAAACTCAGCATCACCTGCCCCCATCACCCTCTGTGACTCTACTATTGACACTGTGGAGTCCTTCTGCTTCCTGGGAACTATCATCTCCCAGGACCTCAAGTGGGAGCCGAACATCAGCTCCCTCATCAAGAAAGCACAGCAGAGGATGTACTTCCTGCGGCAACTGAAGAAATTCAGTCAAAGACAATAATGGTGCACTTCTACACAGCCATCATTGAGTCCATCCTCAGCTCACCATCTGGTACGCTGCTGCCACCGCAAAGGACAAGGGCAGACTGCAGTGTGTCATTCGGTCTGCAGAGAAGGTGATCGGCTGCAATCTCCCGTCTCTCCAGGACCTGTACACCTCCAGAACCCTGAGGCGTGCAGGAAAGATTGTGGCTGATCCCTCCCACCCTGGACATAAACTCTTTGAGGCACTCCCCTCTGGCAGGAGGCTGCGGTCCATCAGGACCAAAACCTCACGCCACAAGAACAGTTTTTTCCCGTCTGCTGTCAGCCTTATTAACAAGGCCCGGAACCCCCCCTGACACTTCACACTTCACCTCTGACTCTACCTGTCAGTGACACTGCCACAACCATATGCGTTACATTAATGCTCTACTTGGACTCCCTTGAAAAACAGTCTGTGCCTCTGTTAAAAAAAAAAAAAAAAAAGACGTGTACATATATTTATATTGTGAGATTTTTTATTTTACTACTGTTACAGTTCTTCTATTGTCGTATTTTTTACTTATTTTCTCATTTTTATATTATTTACTTACTATCATATTTTTAACTTTTTAATTGTTTCTTCTTGATAGATGTGTCATGCACCAACCTCACCAAAGCAAATTCCTCGTATGTGTAAAATCGTACTTGGCAATAAAGCTTTTTCTGATTCTAATAGGACAAATAATATGGGTGATATGACGTAACACAAACAACTGTATGGAGAAACTTATGGCAAAGCAATGGCAGAATGAGTATGGCAATAGTGAGAAGTAGTTTTGAGGGAAAATGGGGACTCGAATGCAGTTTTAATTTCTTGAATGAATGATGAGAGAACTGAGAATATTGTAGCTTTACAACACCAACTCCTTATTCAAACCCACATAAGCATGCCTACTTTGCCAGCGACACTCCAGTGGATGTCTGCTCTGAACTGACACAAAGGGGTTCCAGGCTGTCGTTCGTGGCTCTGATCTGCACTGCGGTCCAATGGCCGAACCAATCAAACCGCGGTTGAGAGCCGATATTGGACAGGGATGTTTCAGGAGCTAGAATGCCTCTGGTGTCGGTTACAGACAAGGAACGGCTTCTCATGGTTATTTAACACAGCCAAGTGGGTTGAGGCTGGCTATAGGTCTTCGGTGCAGAGAGTTGGCAGCTGTATGTTAAAACTTTAGGTTAATAATAAAATTGAGATACTCTTTGATGGTCTGTCGAAAATGTCTAAAAATTATTATTACGTGACTAGAATTTAACTTTGGGAAAGTTATGTGGTCAGTTTTGCTACAACATTATCCCTGGCCCTAATTGCGGGAATATGCCTATCATTACTAATTCCAGACGACACTAAAGTAGCCTGTTTGATGCAGCCAACAAAGTCAAAGCCTGCTGCTTGTAGAACAAGTAACTATGGAAATAAAATGACTATATGTGAAACATGTTGTACCTGTTGTAATTACTACCCAGATGCAACCCAATAAATGTCAAGGTAATGACCGAATGGACCGAAGTTTACACCACCTCTTGCATTCGCTTAAACCAGGAAGCGAGATCATATTTCTCCAATACTCGCCACTTTGCACTGGCTCCCTGTAAAGTTTAGAATAGAGTTTAAAATTCTCCTCCTTACTTACAAAGCCATAAATGGCCGGGCACCTTCTTATCTTAAAGAGCTCATAGTACCTTATTGCCCTACTCGAACACTGCGTTCCCAGAATGCAGGTCTACTTATGGTTCCTAAAGTCTCAAAAAGCAGAACAGGAGTCAGAGCATTTAGCTATCAAGCTCCTCTCCTGTGGAACCATCTTCCAGTCTTTGTCCGGGAGGCAGACACTGTCTCTACATTTAAGAGTAGGCTTAAAACTTTCCTTTTTGATAAAGCTTATAGTTAGGGCTGGCTCAGGCTTGTCCTGGACCAGCCCCTAGTTATGCTGCTATAGGATTAGACTGTCGGGGGACATCCAAAGATACACCGAGTTCCTCTGTCCTTCTGTCCCTCTCCATCCGCACGCTCTCATGTCCTACCACGGCGTGTTACTAACTTAGCTCCTTCCCCGGAGTCTCTGTGCTTTGTCGTCTTGCAGGTTCACATGGACAGTGGCTGAATCTGGATTGTGGATTTCAGCTGCATCTCCTGCCTTGGCCCTGCCTGACATCCACTGCAACTGCTACTGCTGTTATTACATCCACTGTCACTGTTACTGTGACTGCATGTCTGTCTCTCTGTCTGTCTCACTCTCCCTCTCTTGCTCTTCCTCTCTCACCCAACCGGTCAAGGCAGATGGCCGCCCACCCAGAGTCTGGTTCTGCTCGAGGTTTCTGTCTGTTAAAAGGAAGTTTTTCCTCGCCACTGTCGCCAAGTGCTTGCTCATAGGGGAATTGTTGGCTTCTTTGTAGATAAAA
This sequence comes from Chaetodon trifascialis, assembly GCF_039877785.1. Taxonomy (NCBI): domain Eukaryota; kingdom Metazoa; phylum Chordata; class Actinopteri; order Chaetodontiformes; family Chaetodontidae; genus Chaetodon; species Chaetodon trifascialis. Next base: position 25,022,205 of record NC_092072.1, read on the forward strand.
GAGCTTGGTCTGTACCAGCTCTATATGGAAAGTGTCCTGAGACAACTTCTTCTGTTGTGATTTGTCGCTATACAAATAAAATTGAATTGAATTGAATTTGTTTTAGTGCATCCACAGTTGGGTTGTTTTTTTTTTTTTTTTGGGGGGGGGGGGGGTGGTACAAAAAGACCACCACCTTCACACACATTGCTTCTGTCAGTTTGATTGACATTTGCCTCAGTTGTGAAATAAGATGAGCTGTGTGCTGATTGATAAGGGTCATATGCGCGCAGTCTTGCCAGACACCCATCCAAGACACAGGAAGAGTTTGTGGCATTGTGTAGTCTGATCCTGGCATTAGTAAATTTCTGAATATTCTCATTCTATTTTTAACACTTTGTTGTTCTTTATTGCTTATCTAAATTCTAAAGAAATACCCCGGCCAATGAGATTTTACAGTATCTCAGCACCTGTATACAGTATAAACTCAAGAATGCTGTTTTCCACACTTATCATTACTAATTCCAGAATGTCATGACTACCAAGTATTGTAGTGAGTTAACCTCTCTCTTAGCTAGTCACGATAATTAAATTACTAAACAAATTTAATATCAGTGGTAACAGTTATTACACAGTGGATCAGATGTGACTATTTGCAGCTAACTTAGTTTTCTATTTTTCGGGGGGGGGGGGGGGGGGGGGTAACCTAGCTAACCTTGATGATGGTATTAACAATGAAGTCAAAACTTTATGAAATCATGTTAACAAGCATTAAACCACATCAGAATAGCTACACTTCTACCATTGTTTGACCACATTGTTCACCTCACTGAAAAGTCTTTCCAAGCACCGAATGAATCGGTAGTCTTCCTTCTCTGCAACTTTACCCTGGTACCAATCTGAATGACTTTGAATAGATAAATGAACAAAAATTGTGTGTCCGTTCCCATTACTCCAGCCTGTAACTCCTTTGAGTTGAGTGACTGAGTGTGAATTACATGACACAGCATTGACCCCTGAATACACACACATGACTGTCACTAGTGGAAAATGTGAGCTGTGCATGATAAGTCTTGTTTTTTTCAGGCTTGCTAACTTCCAGATAAGTCAGCATAATGATTTCTATAATGAGAAGCAATGTGGTAGTGTGGTAATGTGGTGGAAGCATGTATTGTTGTAACATAGTGTAGATATCTTACAGAGCCTACTAGCTGGTTTAATGGCTGATGTTAAGCAGTATTACCATCCTATTTTGTAAAACCTGTCACATGAGAACTTATAATTTGCAATCTAAGTTTCCTAACATTACATCCTGAAGTCTAGTTACATCTTGGTGATTTTGTTTGGACAGCAAATACATTTAATTTATTTTCATGTGGTAGTGTTGTGTTAAGGTTTTGGGAGATACTGCAGTGGCCTAATGAAGGGACAGATGCACCTACAACCAGGGCTCCAGTGTTTGTAGACAAATAAGAAACCTTCCCTGCACTGGCTCCTCAACCACCATCTGTGCTTCACTGTGGCTCACAGTATACCTCAAACCCATTGATCATGGGGTAGTCTAACTTAAATATCAGGCATTAATAGTGCATGTTCTACAGCAAACAAATCCACTTCACTTTACATAATATTGGAGAACAAAATATTAGAAACACCTCAAAATGATGCAGTCCAGTACTACTCAACCTCATGTAGCAGAACTGGCCTCTAACTGACCTTCTCTTACCCTCTCTGCAATACTCCAGAGAAATGGAGTTGTAAACCAGTCTAACTGATTGAATTATAGACCACCTGCTTTGCTTACAAGGGAGGTGTTAATTTCAGAGACAAGATGTCTAGCCAAGAGGAATCTCCTCCATGTTTTCTTCTCGGGGGAAGCCAGAGACACAGATACCTCAACATCAAAGGTTGCCTTCTCCTCACTATGTTTCTCATGGCAACGCTAATTCTCTCCTGATAGCCCCATGAGAGATCAAGACAATTAAACAGTCTGGAGAGACAAAGGACATGCCTCAGAGGAATCCACAAACCAGATAGGGCTGATGGGTTGTAAATTGGACATTCCCGAAGCAACTTCTGGCATAGGCTGTGTGCTTTTTCTCAATACTCCAGGATAACCAAACTTCTATGTTACACTTAACTTTTGATGTTTTCACCTTACAGGACTCATTGTACGCATAACATTGGTGTTTTCGCAGTATCTCTAACCTGAAGTATGACAAAGTTGTGATTTTAACGGTTTTATAAAGTTTGTCTGAATTTTTACCATAGAACCATACTGCCATCCAGAGATTCCTAACCGCCAGATTGAACATGCTTGACTTGACACATTTTTCAATAAGTAACCGTAATAGTGATAATCATTTTGGCAAATATATTCTGCCTTTCTTTATTTCTTTATTTTTGTATTAGTTATACATTGAGTCATTATACATGTTGGGATGAAACTGTACCATGATTATCATTTAATGTTGTCACCCAACCATAGGAAGAGCCTAATGCATGCTGTGAACAATGTTGAAATGTCATTGAAAATTTGTCATTTAAAATATATGTAGTTGACCATAGTGAGAGGCAGATGAGTCCCTCGTATGAGTCATTAATTAATTCGAGCCCCATGAGTCAAAACTACACTGCGCACGGCAAACCGTCTCACGTGTTCGATGGCCTGCCCTTTTGACACGCCCCGGAGCGACCTTTAAAAACTGCCTGTAGTCCAGTTCAACTCAGTTCTGTTTTATTTTTCTTCTTTCTAACATCTAGTTACTCTCAGCTGAGTTCTTTTTCCCTTCTTCTTTGTCTTAAGTTTTGCACAGTCGTTTTGCTCTTTAAGTTTTTCGTCTTCGAGCTACTCAAAAGCCATCCCGAGTAGCGTAAGTTATCTTCAGAAGATGTATTCTTATAATTTGCCGTAAGCTTTCAAGTTAAATTTTTTTAGCCAAACGTTTTGTTTTAACATCAGTAAATTTAGGCAAGTAATACTAATTTTGTAGCCTTCTTCAACCAGCCATCGAAGAGACTCTTAATTTGTACTATCAGTCTAAAATAATCCTTCACGGACTCAACCGAACGAAACCCTGCGACCAGCTGTTGATCCTTGGTCCGGCTAACAACCATCCGGAGCCGTCCCTCATCTGTAACTGACACCATAGAACCAGTTCCAGAGACGTCACCGTTCAACATCAGCTCTTCACCTTGGTGTGCCTGGGCCTTCCACTGGACCACCAAGCAGACCGAGCCACGGACGAACATCTGGAACGTCTTCGAGTTAGTTCGGTGCAGAACTCACCGGGGCGCCATCAATCAAGTAGGCACGCTAAGCGGGTTTGAATAAGAGTTGGTCCGTGAGGTTAAGAGATGGTCAATTCGTCCAAATTCTCTCCATTAATCGTTTAATCCCTTAACTCAACGTTCGCATCCCCATTATTAGCTTTCAACTACTTTTCACTATCGCCAACTTATTTACCATTGTGTTACCATAAGTTTCTTGTGTGTTCTGTCATATCGCCTCATATCTTCTGTCGTATTATTCATGATATATCACTCATTATCCATAATTCGGCTTAATAAATGATATTTTGATTTAAGTCCTGGTTAGCCGGTGTCCTTTTGAACTGAATATCTACGATCCCTGTATCCAGAATTTACACTTCAGATTATCAGACTGGTTTACTGTTAGTTCATTCGTTAGTATCTTATCAGCGTTATAGCAGTTAATTTCTGCAGTCCTTCTTAGCTGAGGAAGGTGGTGCCCCGTCATTCTATCAACGAATGCAACATCAAATTAAGGTAGTTCCCTTACACTCATGACCTCAATCATAATCGTAGTGCTTCTCTAGTCTGGCAACCACTCAGATTGCTTTTACAGCACAAGCCCGCATGCACCCATTCACACACATTCATACAATGGTAGCTCGGCCACCTGCTCCTTATGAGCATTAACACACTCACACACCAATGAACAGCAATGGGAGCAATTTGATGTTCAGTATCTTGGCCAAGGATACTTTGATGTGTAGACTGCTGAGGCCAGGGATTGAACCACTGAACTTCTGATATATGGAAGTCTACTCTACTTCCTGAGCCACAGACTCCAAAGCATATAATTGAAATAACAAATTTCAGCCTGAATATCAGCAAAAACTGAGAATTCTAAACTGTGTACAGGTAGATTTTATGGCAGGGCTGTTGGTGGTTTTGTTTAGGTTGGCTGTAAAAATTACATGTTCATTTTTCACATTTTGCGTCTGTTTTGAAACTAGTCTAGATACTGCTGCAAAGGAGAGGGAGCAGGAGGACTTGAAACTGTGAGGACTAGCCATCATTTTCAACCTGTACTGGACTGCAGCATCCTTTAATGGATATCTATATTTGATGCAAGATGGCATAGCATGGTGAACCATTTTCAAAACATCCATAAACACACCATGGTGCTACCAGGTACAGGTATCTTTTTAAGTATATGGCTGAAAATTGTTAGCACTCAAATCTTCAGTGGTGCTGGTTGGTTCTTGGTTAATTTTGGTTTCAGTGTACTCAAGACATAAAATATTGTGGTGTTAAATGTCCCAGATTGTGCCAAGAATTACTTGCATTATTGTTTTATAAAGGAAATGCAAACATGCAACATACCAAAATTTGTATTTGTAAGTAAATCCCAATAGTGATAGGTAGTGGTGTTGAATAAATATTTTGTTTTGAAAAATATGCTAAATTCCCCAGCTCCATCATGTATGAATCTTTCTTTTTTTTTTTTTTTTTTACCTGCAGGCTTTATATAAATCACCAAAAATCATTATGACCTGTCACCCTCTCTGCTCTTACCTGTCACTGGAGTCTCCATAGCCACACCCCGCTCACCTCTTCATCTGCACACGTGGTTATCATCAGCTGGGGTATTTAAGGAGCAACTTCTCCTCAGCTCAGTGCCAAATTGTCAGTGCTTCATGCCAGACTCTCCAGCGTCCTTGTTATATCTTTGTGAGATCATCTCTGCATATTCCATATTCTGTCAACCCATGCATGAAGGCGTCACGAAGGGAGGCCATATTCCATTCACTCTGTTTGCCCTTGGTACAGAAGTAAATACAGTCAACCACTGACTGCTCACCCTGCTGGAGATTAAGGAGACCCTGGGCTGCGGTGGCCCCCTGTGCCCACAGGCTGAAGACTTTGCAGAGCTCTGCTGCAAATGACTGGAAAGACCCACAGGCTGAAATACTCTCTACTCAGCTGTTCCCCACAGGCAAACTCTTCCAGTTAGGTGGTTTATGGCGAAGGCTATTGACTCCTCAATCCTCTCGATTGTGAGGAGAAGTTGAGCGCGCTGGATCCATAACTGGCCAGATTGTACTGTAATGGAGTAAATATTTTGTAAATTTACAATTACACTGGACCAGGATCAGAGGATACTAGACTTGTACAGGAGGCTATTTGCAATATTTAATGAACACACAAGACCAGCAAATTGTTTCTGAAAGTTTACTTTTGTCACTGTCTTTGGTTTTGAACCACTGAGTTCCTTTCAACTTTTGTTTTTTCTGTCTAACCAGGTACATCCAAATATATAGGTAACTCAGAATATTTATTCTGAATATAGCCTCTCTACAACTTCCTTCAAACTTAGAATAGTTGAGTATTTCGGTTTTTTTGTTTGTTCTCAGCCTAGTCATTTGATCCTGCTAGATTAGCCAAGCACCTCTTGGTGCAGCTTTTATTTATTTTCACCTTGACCTATCAAATAGGTTAAATCCAAAAGCAGTGCTACCTGAACCCAGAAGTTTGTGAGTCTCTTGGTTGAGGCGGGCTTGGTGCTCAGTTAAAGGCGAACAATGACTTCGGGAATTGTTTGGAATGCCAAACAATAAACAGCCTCACAGAGTATCTGATTCAGAAAGGGTAAGACGAGAGAAGTGGACAGCTTCACAAAGCAGAGGTAGTTGCCAGGGGATAGGAGAGCAGGTGAGGTCAAAGGCAGGCTGGGTCGATACCGGGAAATGTATCCGAGGATAATTGCTGGAGAGCCCTGCATGAGGGTGAAGAACAATCCGCCAGTGAGTGAGTGATTGAGAGCCGCTTAAGTATTGCACTGATTAGTGATGAGTCCAGGGTGTGCGTCAGTTGACTGAGCAGGCGGTTGTGGTTGACTAGTGAAGAATGCTGAATGAGCAGGTGAGCGATGAGAGGGAGAGTGGCAGCAGGTAAGGAGTCAACAGATGTGACATCCTCATTGTTTCTTTGATTGATTGATTGATTGATTGATTGATTGATTGATTGATTGATTGACATCTTATAAGTACCTGGGTGTTCATCTGAACAACAAATTGGACTGGACTCATAACACCACTGCACTTTATAAAAAAGGACAGAGCAGACTCTATCTGCTTAGGAGCCTGAGGTCTTTTGGGGTGCATGGGGCACTCCTGAAGACCTTCTATGACTCTGTTGTGGCCTCTGCCTTGTTCTACAGTGTAGTCTGCTGGGGGAGCAGCATCACAGCAGCTGACAGGAAGAGGCTGGACAAACTCATCAGGAAGGCCAGCCCTGTCCTGGGATGCCCTCTGGAACAGGTGGAGGAGGTGGGGCAGAGGAGGATGACAGCCAAGCTGTCCTCCATGACAGACAATGACTCCCACCCACTCCAACACACACTCACTGCACCGAGGAGCTCCATCAGTGACAGGATGCTACATCCAGAGTGTGTGAAGGAGCGGTATCACAGGTCATTCCTTCCTGCAGCTGTCAGACTACACAACAAGAACTGCTGAGGTAATTTGTTGATAATTTATCTGTAAATCATCTGTAAATTACCTGTGCAATAATCTGGGCAATAACTGGTGCAATAATCTGTGCATTTATCTGTAAATTATCTGTACAATAATCTGGGCAATAACTGGTGCAATAATCTGTGCATAACCGTCTGCAAATACAATTTATAATTTCTAATTTAAGATAATGTGTTGTGGTTTGTATGCTTTGGGCTGTTATTTTGGTAGGTTCATGGACTTTTATTTTGGTGACACTGGTTCCTGGCTGGGTTGTTGTGGGCTAACTTGTCACCTGCTCTTCCTGAGGCACCCTTCCCCCCTGCTGCGCTGAGGAGTGATTGAACACACCTGTTCCTGCTTTACCATCAGTGTCCCTTCTTAAGGCCTGCAGAGACACTCCTCGGCGCCAGAGTATCCTGATAGCTTGCGTGGTATCTGCTGGCTTGGTTTTTCTTGTGAGAAGTTGATATTCCCTCTCTCGTGATAACTGCTGAATTTGTTCTAACTCGTGTCTCTCCTCTTCTTTTCCAGTGCCTCCCGTCTCCCACACAGCCCAGCACTCTCCAGCCCTTTTGGATTTTTTGTACTTGTTTGTGCACTCCCTGCCCCTGTTGTAAATAAATCTTTGTTCAACCTTTTCCGTTTCCGCTCCTGGGTTCTGTTTCGTGCACACACGTCACATAATGATTATTTTTATTACACTCTTTTGTATATTCTTGCTGTTTTTTTATGTAATTTTATCTTTTACTGATGCTGCTGTAAATTGGAATTTACCCTTGCGGGACAAATGAAGGTATATTGAATTGAATTGAATTGAATTGAATTGAATTGAATTGAATTGAATTGAATTGAATTGAATTGAATTGAATTGATCGGTTTAAGCAACTGTAAATGACGCAAAACATAGACATTTTGGAGTACGTGTTATAATGCTTCCTATGCAGAAAATCACTTCTGGCCCTCCATCTGCAGTTAGCACCACAAAAGAGTGCCGTGACATCATGTGCAAACAACCTATTTGATAAGTCAAAGTGAAAATAAATAAAAGCTGCACCAAGAGGTGCTTGGCTAATCTAGCAGGATCAAATGACTAGGCCAAGAACAAACAAAAGAACGAAATACTCAACTATTCTAAGTTTGAAGGAAGTTGTAAAGAGGCTATATTCAGAATAAATATTCTGAGTTACCTATATATTTGGATGTACCTGGTTAGACAGAAAAAACTGAAGTTGAAAAGAACTCAGTGGTTCAAAACCAAAGACAGTGACAAAAGTAAACTTTCAGAAACAATTTACTGGTCTTGTGTGTTCATTAAATATTGCAAATAGCCTCCTGTACAAGTCTAGCATCCTCTGATCCTGGTCCAGTGTAATTGTAAATTTACAAAATATTTACTTACTATATTACCTCAGCCACAGTAGTGTTAGAAGCTGTGTGCTACACATGCTCCCTAGCGAACAATAATAATAAGTGTAAAAATGTTGATTTGATTCTTTGTAAGGTAGGCATCGATAGACAGTTAAAAATGCACGTCATGTAAGTCATATAAAGAGTATTTAGCATCATCCTCAACACAAGAACAATCACCTTTTGGAAACTCTTGACAGCCTGCATTCTGTTTTGGGAAACAAGTGTAGAAATGTCAAAATAGGTGTCTGACTTTTGAAAACTTCCCAAACACTGAAATGTTGAATGACCATCATTTCAATGTCCATTCAAGAGGCTTGGTCGTAGTTGCAAAATGAACGTTGTGCCGATGTTACCTGGTCATCAGCTGAATGTCCTTCCTACGGTGGCCGACAAGGGCAAACACGCTGCAAACACAGGAATGATGCAAAGCCAAAAACACGCTGCAAGACAAAAATGCTGCAATCACAGAAATGAAGCAGAAGCAAAAACTTACAAACACACAAAACGAATGCGAAAGAAAAATGCTGCAAACATCAAAACACACACAACCCCAAAACAACTGCAAGAGACAAACACTGCAAATTTACTCCACAAAACGCAAGTGCACCAGGCCACTAGGGGGACTCGACCTGAGGCATGGACCGGTCCTGTAGGACCAGATCATAGAGATGTAAAGAGTAGACGCCGCATCGACCGCTGCTGCCTATCGGCACTGTCGGGCCGCCGTCTTGGACGGTCACCCGCTCCACTCAGAGCTGTTTGGCAGGTGCAAAGAGGTGTCAGCGCATTTAATCCATCTTATACCATGGTCTGGGTGAATATTCGATTCTGATTGGCTGCAGGGTGTCCGTTAAAAAGTGTTGTAGGACACCTATAAAAAAGTTCCAGTCAAATAGCCTGATTGTTCTAAATTATTGCGCTGGCTCAAACACTAGTCGGTAACCGTGGCAACAGAAATTCAGAACATAGGTTAACATATGTTATTTCACAGTTTATTTATCACAATGGCACACAAAGGCTATATATAAATATTTACATATATGTTTTGCCGTTTGCAGCGCGTTTGCCCTTGTCACCACCGTACCTTCCTAGACATTTTAGTGGCACTGAAAAATGACGTTTCCATGAACAGTTCTATTCAGCTTTTCTGTTAAAAGTTATACACAGTATGGATTCAGCAGCTTTACATATACATTTGTTTTTCTTCATAGCAATAATGATCAGTGTTTCCTGGTTTGTAAAACAGGTTCTGACTGAACAACAATTGGCCATGGAATCAACATCACCATCTGACTATCTGCCTCAACAACATTGCAGTTATTGGTGTCCAACAGGATTGCATTCACCCATTCACACACACATTCATACAATGGTGGACAGGCCACCACCTGCTCATTACAAGCTTTTTTTAACCATTAACAAACAGATGAGCACAGCATCAGGAGCAATTTGGGTTCAGCATCTTGCCCAGGGATACTTGACATGTAGATGGCCATGGCCAGGGATTGAACTGCCTTCCGATACGTGGATGACTGCTTGACATGTTGAGCCACATCTGCCCCAAAAGTGAATACAGAAAGTACAGGGGCATAATTAGTATTTGACTGTTTATAGAACAATCTCCTGTGTACACTGTGGGCTCTATTTTCGATTCCGCTGCCGGCGCGGCGCAAAGTCAGGTCTGCTGCGCCGATGGGGTGTGGTGGCGCAGACTTTGGTATTTTTGTGCACTGTGCTGCCGGCGCATCTCCTCCCCCTTCTCATCTCAGTCCCACCGAGCGACACAACTCAGAAAGAGGGGGGGAGAAGGCGTGGAGTGGGTTTGACACAGCTGAGTCAAATTTTCACCAATCACAGCAGCTCCTGGCCTCACCTTTAAGTACGCCACTGGCGAGGCGCATGGCAAGTTTCGAGGATGACTGAGACCGCACAGGAAAGTATCCGATGCCCAAACTTCTCCCAGGAGGAGACTGACGTCACTCATGTCTCATGACATCCGTTTGTATTACTTTGCACAACCCCTTGTATATACTGTTTATTTTTTCTCAGTATATGTATATTGTTTTACATTCTGTTCTATATTTTGTGGTATATTTTGTTTATATATATATATATATATATATTTTTTTTTTGTTTTTGTTTGTTTGTTTTTATATTTGCTTTTATATATATAGTTCTCTCTCTTTTCTTTCTTTTCTAATTTTATTCTTATTCTATTCTTGTAAGGAGCACTGCAACAAAAACAATTTCCCCTTGGGGATAAAAGGATTTCTGATTTTGATTCTGATTCTGATGTCTAAATATGAGGTCCTTAGATGGTAAATCCTCGGCCTCCTCCTCATCTTCCTCAAAGCAATGATGTACTCCATCTTTGTAGATAACGTTAAGCATTACAATGATAACATTTGTATTTGGAATGAAATGACGTAGGCAATAGCGGACAACGAACATCACTTACGTTTTTTCCGTGTGTCTGTCTCTTGAGCGCTCTGAGATAGATGCAGTATATATGCTCTGTAGGATGCCACGGCTGTTTCTGGTTGGCACAGCGACGTTAATTCATTAGTTTGCATCCCAGTTTCACCTGTGTACATTCGGTCAAGGTGAGTGACCATTAAGCGTGCCGAACGCACTTGCAATGTGGTCAGATGAGATACTGATCAAAATATAGTTCTGACTGTATGTGCTGACTCAGATAGTTGCATTGAATTGTGGCTGTTGATAATTATTGATCACAGTGTGCGTTAGATGACTGACCGAGCACTGCTGAAAACACCGTTAAAACCATGCTGCTGTCTTGTGTGTGTATGTTTGGATATAAATAGGAAACCTGACTGACCAGACAATCCTCAGATGGCATCAGGGAAGAAACAAAGCTGATTTGCTAATGCAAATGTGACAGAATACCTCAGATGTATGAGCGCAGCCAAGAGATGAGGATTTTTTGCTTGTGTGGGTTTTTTTTTAATTATATTAAAGGTATTATAACAGGTATTATAACACAATATTAGAAAATAGAAAGGATTTCCTCTCGTGGTTTATGGTTCCAAATAATAAAAGGAGGTATACATGCATCCATGTGCTTTAGGAGGAGTAGCCTGCCAAAGTCTGATGTAGGTTAATCAGTAAAGGTATTGACATTTATTCTCAGTTAGGCAAAAACTTGGCAGAAAACCCAAATTCTGCTATCTAAGTACAATAGTCAGTGGACCACGGGAACTGACTATCAAGTAAATAGAGCAAAAAGTAGAGTAATAGTAGAGTAGAGCAACAGATACACATACAGCGGGGGGTCTCGTGTAACAACAAAGCCAGCTGAGGTTGCATTGCAGTATGAAGTGTGGCGATAACATTAGGTCTGGCTATGCGAACAACACAAAAAGCAACGTGAAGAAAGGGTTACCAACCTTCAAGTGAGTCTTAATGTTCACACAATTTCTCTTGACTGTCCCTTTAAATACTCAAACACTGATCCAGTGTGTGGGTCTGCAATAGACGTTACATGCCACAATAGCAGTGGAATGTGCCAACACCAAGTTCAGCAAGCTAACCTGTAAAATAAACAGTAAAGTAACATAAAAATGGTCAAACTAACAGTTTCTAAATTTGCAGTCTGTATCGCTCCATCCTTTAGCCTCAGTTTTGAAACAAATCCTGCTTTGTATTGGCCCTCAAAGCAGTCCAAATTAAAATGATTAGTGCGCACATATAGTCTAAGAGTTTTCCAGTTGCTGTTGTTTTGGGAACATTTCCATCAAAAACAAAGTTTATCCACTGAAGACTTTCGTGTTGGTACTTGCAACCAACAAAAGAGCAGTTCCTGTGCTTCACTCTTAGCTTTGTTCTGGCCCTCAAAGCACTCTGGAGTGAAATGCTTCGTGCACAGACAAGAGTTTTCCAGTCCTTGTGGGATAATTCCTTTCACATTTTGATCAAAAATAAAATTAATCCCCTGCATCTATCTTCAGAAGGTGGGAGCAGATGAAGACTTGTGTTGTTTCTTGCAACGGCAAACGGCTGTGGCCATTACTCAGGTGGAGGATGGATGTGATACTGTTACAAAGTGACATCAAATCAAATCAAATTTTATTTATACAGCACTTTTCATACATAATAAAATGCAACACAAAGTGCTTCACAAGAGTTAAAAACAATATAAATCAAAACAGAACAACAATAAAAACCCGTCCCTCCCACCTTCTATATGTATAAACACCCACCCTCAACTACATGCATACACACGCACACACACACACACACACACACACACACACACACACACACACACACACACACACACACACACACACACACTCTCACCACAGACAGTAGCAGGGGTAACGAGATATGGCAAGGCATGGAGGATTGAGGAGAATGCCACCTTTGGGGTTGTCCACACCGAGAGGAGTCATCAGGGACTGTGAGCACAAGGGGCGGGTTAACCCAAACCCTAACAGATCAGACACATCTCTCAGTGTGGAGGGCCCCCCAAGGAAACACTGGAATTAGAAAATAAATTAAACAGTTAAAAGAAGAGAAGTTCATAAGATAATAAGTAAAGTAGATAAAATATGGTAAAATTGTACAAAATATAAAACAGCAAAATAAAAGGCATCAACATAAGATAAATGATAAAATGTAGGAAGAATTTAAAATTCAGTTAAAAGCCTGATTAAAAAGGTGCCTGTGAATATTCTCATTCATCCAGGTCATAGTAAGCTTCAGGGCATTCAATCGATCGCAACTGGACTTTGTCAGTTTGTCTTGGAAGACGTTTCGCCTCTCATCCGAGCAGGCTTCATCAGTTCATGCGCACCAGACTAGATAGGACAGCTCTAGTCCAATGAAATGGTGTTAGATTCAAGTATTTATCCTCTGAGTGAAAATTGACCTGCCTTACTCTCTCATTCAGCAGTTGTTTTTGAGCCTTTTCCAGGATTTTGTCGGTCCTGTAGCCTTTCATGGTGGATCGTAGGCGTAGGCTTACTGCTGTGAGGCTGTTTTGTCTGCATCTCAGGTTGAACCTGAGGTGGTTTCTGTAATCCGCCATTTTCCAAGCCATCCTTTCATATTCCTGCACCATTTTTAGGGTAGCCAACCCAAAATGTTCAGAAACATGCCTGTGAATATTCTCATTCATCCAGGTCATTGTAAGCTGAATGAGAGAGTAAGGCAGGTCAATTTCACAATTGAAAGCCTTAGAGTGAAATTTGACAACCTACAGCATAAACTTATGTCATCACTACCTGAAGATATCTGTAAGAAAGTCATAGAATTCACATTGAAAGCCCAACTTGCCCAGCACAACAAAACTGAAGACAGACAAACAAAGAAATTTCAGAACTTGCAGTCAAGACATAACACTTCCAACATGCAATTGCTCACCTGGAGGCAAAAAAGTGAAGACTCAACACAAAATGAGTTACAGAATAGATAGGTTAAGAATTTGTCTGACAGAGTACTTACCCAGCCAGAGAAGGAGGTTTTAGCTAAAGGATTGAATTTTGCCATGACACCACAACAAGTCCCAATAGTTGATCTGATCACGGCAACAGAATCAGCTATAAAGAAAAACAACCTAACAGAAACAGAAACCTAACAGCTCAGGTTGAAAGTGTCAGCAGCTCTCTCCAATGCTAAACCTCCCCCTTCAAACCTCACCTATGAGGAAAAAAAAAAAGCTGTGACATCACTGAGCAAGGACGAAAACATCACAATCTTGCCAGCAGACAAAGGGAGATGCACGGTAATTCTAAACACAAACGATTACCAAGACAAGATTCTTTCACTACTCAATGACAGTAACACATATGAATGCCTGAAACGAGATCCAACCAGCGGGTACAAGAAAACAATCATAGAATATCTGCAAAGTTTACAGAAAGACGGAGCCATTGACCATTTACAATCTCACAGGTTATACCCACAAGAGTCCATCCCAGGCATCTATGGACTCCCAAAAATACGCAAAGAAGGAGCGCCTCTCAGACCTATTGTCAGCAGCATCAACTCTGTGACATACAACACTGCTAAGTTTGTGGCCAACATCTTAGCACCACTGGTTGGCAAAACGCCACACCACATCCAGAACTCAATAGACTTTGTAAATAAGGTCCGGGACTTAAAACTAGACCCATCAGAAACAATGGTTTCCTTCAATGTCACATCGTTGTTCACATGCATTCCATATCAGGATGCAGTTGAAACAGTGAGGCGGCAGTTGTTACAAGACAACACTTTGCAGAACAGAGCTACCCTTAACCTGGAGCAAATATGCAATTTACTAGAAGTCTGCTTAAAAACCACCTATTTTCAATTTAGGGGGAGGTTTTACAGGCAAAAACATGGGTGTGCGATCAGTTCACCAGTATCCCCCATTGTGGCTAATCTGTACATGGAGAAAATGGAAAGAACGGCCCTGAACTCTTTCAAAGGAACAACACCAAGTCATTGGTACAGATATGTGGATGACACATGGGTAAAAATCCAAAGCCAAGAAGTGCAAGCCTTCACCGAGCACATTAACTCAGTGGACAAAAACATGAAATTCACTCGAGAGGATGTCAAGGACATGAGTTTGCCTTTTTTGGACTGTGATGTCCACATTGGAGAGAACAGGAGCCTTCATATTGGGGTTTACAGAAAACCTACTCACACAACCAGTACCTCCTTTTTGACTCACATCACCCACTGGAACACAAACTAGGTGTTATCAGAACTCTCCAGCACAGAGCTGATAAAGTTCCAACCAGCCAACAGGCCAGAGACAAGGAACACAAACACCTGAGGGATGCTCTCAAAACTTGTGGTTATCCCAGCTGGTCTTTTGTGAAAAGTTCAGCCGCTTCCAGAAAGAACAGGGTGACAGAGGAAGAAAAGAGAGACAGACGGCATAACATTGTCATTCCATATGTGTCTGGTGTATCAGAGAAACTCAGGCAAATCTTTAACAAACACAACATCCCGGTACATCTCAAACCTGGGAACACTCTCAGACAAAGGCTGGTGCACCCCAAAGACCAGACACCTCATACTCAGAAGAACAATCTGGTGTATGCAGTCCAGTGCAGTGAGGAATGCACAGACTTATATATTGGGGAAACAAAACAGCCACTGAGCAGACGCATGGCACAACACAGAAGGGCTAACTCTTCAGGTCTAGACTCAGCTGTTTACCTGCACCTCAAGGAGGAAGCACACTCCTTTGAGGATAAAAATGTGCATATTCTGGACAGAGAAGACAGATGGTTTGAAAGAGGAGTGAGAGAAGCCATCCATGTCAAGGTTGAAAAACCATCTCTGAACAGAGGGGGAGGTCTGAGACACCACCTATCTCCCACATACAATGCTGTCCTTTCATCTCTTCCAAAGAGATTCAAAAACTTAGCCTCTGAAAATAAACAACAAAGCCATTCACACATTGCTCAAGGAGCCTCCCAATGACAAGAATGGGACACTAACGAGGCAGACGACTGTTGTTGACACCCAAGGGTCGCACCCTACCCCGCCTTAATGGGGGATCGTTTGCCTCACAATAGAATGATACCATCCTTGGTTTGGGGGGTTGGCCTCACTCAGAGTATAAATACTTGAACCTAACACCATTTCATTAGACTAGAGCTGTCCTATCTAGTCTGGTGTGCATGAACTGATGAAGCCTGCTCGGATGAGAGGCGAAACGTCTTCCAAGACAAACTGACAAAGTCCAGTTGCGATCGATTGAATGCCCTGAAGCTGATTAAAAAGGTGCGTTTTTAACCTTCTTTTTAAAATATCAACAGTCTCTGCAGTCCTGAGGCTCTCCGGCAGGATGTTCCACAGGTCTGGGGCATAGTAGCTAAACGCCGCCTCACCGTGGGTTTTTGTTCTGGCTTTTGGTATGGATAAAAGGCCGGTGCCGGAGGACCTCAGGGTCCGCAAAGGTTGATATGGTAAAAGCAGGTCAGATAAATAAGAGGGCGTAAGGCCAGTAACACATTTAAAAACTAGTAATAGAACCTTAAAATCGATCCTGAAGCGGACAGGGAGCCAATGTAGCAACTGTAAGACTGGTGTAATGGGGGCCCGCCCTCTGGTCTACGTCAGCACGTGTGCGGCTGAGTCTTGTGGTAACTGGGGGTTCGAAATACTCTTTTCAGGAAGACCAGAGAGCAGGGCATTACAGTAATCCAAACGACAGGAAATAAAAGCATGCATTAGCACCTCTGTGCTGGCCTGAGAGAGAAATGGGCAGACTCTGGCTATGTTCTTAAGATGATAAAAGCCCATTTTTGTTATATTTTTGATATGTGGGATAAAAGTCAGCTCAGAGTCAAAAATCACGCCCAGGTTTTTAACAGATGGAGAAGTAATGGAAGGCTGGACCATTGACAAGGCATTTCAGGCGGTTTAGGAGCAGTTTTTTTTTTTCTGTGATGAAATAGTTCCCTTTTGGCATGGACTTTGTAACTTTGCACACATTTTACATGCACATAAAAGCTATATAACACACTAAAGGAAAGGGGGAAAGCTAAAAAGCATAATAATGCCTCATAATTTTAACGTTAAGTTACATGTTATAAAATATATTTTTATGCAATATTGAGGTTCCACCTACTGACCAAACTGCTCCAACAATAATATATGTATACATGTATGTAAGTTTTCTTTTTTCGCAATATGCAAACAGAACAGTTAATTCCACTGGCTGAAATTATGCTATTCATTCTACTTTCCTTCTCATTTGTCTTGCCCATTTCTTCTTTGTGCTGCTTGAGCATCTATAACAGCATTATATTTGGATCTTGTGGAGAGGGAATGCTTGTGATCCTTGTGTGACTGTGAAATACAGAGTGTCTTTATGGAAAGAGATTGGTATATATATATATATATATATATATATATATATATATATATATATATATATATATATATATATATATATATATATATATATATATATATATATATATATATAGGCTGCACGGTGGCGCAACAGGTAGTGCGCGTACCTCACAGCAAGAAGGTCGCATGTTCGATTCCCGGGTCGGGCCTTTCTGTGTGAAGTTTGCATGTACTTCCCGTGCATGCGTGGGTTCTCTCCGGGCACTCCAGCTTCCTCCCACAGACCAAAAACATGCTCATTAGGTTGATTGGTGACTCTAAATTGCCCCTAGGTGTGAGTGTGAATGGTTGTGTGTATGTGCCCTGCGATCAGCTGGCGACCGGTCCAGGGTGTACCCCGCCTCTCGCCCATCGACAGCCGAGATAGGCTCCGGCCCCCCGTGACCCCGAAAGGGATAAGCGGCATAGAAAATGGATGGAAGAATATATATATATATATATATATATATATATATATATATATATATATATATATATATATATATATATATATATATATATTCTGAAACATATGAGGAGCAAATACTTGTACTGTATAGGCCAAAGAAAGGGCAAAACTAAAAGCCACATCAAAAGCTGCAGAAATTCATCTTCTGCAAACATGCTAAGTAAAGACCAAAATAGGATCATACAAAAGTCTGTTTTGTTGATTGTCCTGAGGCCTGAAGCTGTGAAAGGTGCCTGCTGCTAGATGCCTGTCTATATGTTCGTTCTGGTCAATAGCCTCAAAACTGTCAAAGAGAGACACACCTGTTTCATTCAGGCAGGATGTTAGTGAAGGATGCCCTCATAGCCACAATGCTCAGAAAACCCTTGCCAGACAAAGACACTCTGTATTTCACAGTCACACAAGGATCACAAGCATTCCCTCTCCACAAGATCCAAATATAATGCTGTTATAGATGCTCAAGCAGCACAAAGAAGAAATGGGCAAGACAAATGAGAAGGAAAGTAGAATGAATAGCATAATTTCAGCCAGTGGAATTAACTGTTCTGTTTGCATATTGCGAAAAAAGAAAAGCATGACTTTAACGTACATGCCGACGTTTATAATGACAGCCTTAGCACTGCGTTTATCTCAGTATTAGACTCAGTTGGCTTCCATCAGAATGTACATGAACCGACTCACTGTTTTAACTACACCCTCGACCTTGTTCTGACATATGGCATTGAAATTGAAGACTTAATAGTCTCCTTACAGAATCCTCTTTTATCGGACCATCACTTAATAACTTTTGAATTCATATTACCAGACTACCAGCCAGTAAGCAAAAATTCTTATACCAGACTCCTGTCTGATAGTGCTGTAGCTAAATTTAAGGATATGATCCCATCAGCATTTAATTCAATGCCATGTCTCAATACAACATGCTAACCTTTGTCCATTCATTGCGTATGACATTTGAGTCTGTTTCTCCCTTAAAAAGAAGATAATTAAACAGAGGAGGTGAGCTCCATGGTATACCCCTCAAACCCACAAATTAAAGCAAACTTCACTGAAAATAGAAACGAAATGGCGTTCTACCAATTTGGAAGAATTTCAGTTCGCCTGGCAAGACAGTCTTGAAATATACAGGAAAGCCCTCTACAGTGCCAAGGCAGCCTATTACTCTGCACTGAAAGAGGAAAATAAGAACAATCCCAGGTTTCTCTTCAGCACTGTAGCCAAGCTGACAAAGAGCCATAATTCTGTTGAACCATGTATTCCTTTAGCTCTGAACAGTAATGTCTTCATGAGCTTCTTTAATGATAAAATTCTAACTATTAGAGACAGAATTCATCAGCTCCTGCCATCAACAGGCACTGTTTTGTCTTCAAACACAGAAACCGTAGAAACTGTTACTCAGCCTGTCGCAGTTTTAGACTGTTTTACACCTGTAGACCTTCACCAACTAATTTCAATAATTTCCCCATCCCGACTAAGCAGTTTAGAAGAAGAAGAAGAAGTATTGCCTTTAAGTGACTCTTCCGTATTAGACATGATTAATCTGTCTTTATCAACAGGCTACGTACCACAGTCCTTTAAAGTAGCTGTGATAAAACCTCTACTTAAAAAGCCTACTCTTGATCCAGGGGTTTTAGCCAACTATAGACCTATATCCAACCTTCCCTTTCACTCAAAAACTCTCGAGAAGGCAGTTGCTAATCAGCTGTGTGACTTTCTACACAAAAATAGATTATTTGAGGATTTCCAGTCAGGATTTAGAGTGCATCATAGCACAGAGACAGCACTGGTTAAAGTTACAAATGACCTTCTAATTGCATCTGATAAAGGTTTGTCTCTGTTCTAGTATTATTAGATCTTAGTGTTGCATTTGACACCATTGACCATGGCATCCTATTGCAGAGACTGGAACACTTCATTGGCATTAAGGGAACTGCGCTAAGCTGGTTTAAATCCTATTTGTCAGATCGCTCTCAGTTTGTACACGTTAATGACGACTCCTCTGTGTTGGCTAAAGTCACCTATGGAGTTCCGCAGGGTTCTGTGCTTGGAGCAATTCAATTCACCTTATATATTCTTCCTTTAGGGAAGATTATCAAGAAACACTCAATAAATTTTTATTGCTATGCAGATGATACGCAGCTATATTTATCAATGAAGCCAAAAGAAACCAGTCAGTTAACTAGACTACAAGCATGTTTTCAGAACATAAAGTCCTGGATGCAATTTTCTGATGCTAAATTCAGACAAAACTGAAGTTATAGTACTAGGCCCTAAACATCTTAGAAACTCACTTTCTGATGACATAGCAGTTATGGATGGCATTGCGCTGGCCTCCAGCACCACTGTAAAGAATCTGGGAGTTATCTTTAATCAGGACATACCCTTTCACTCCCATGTAAAACAAATTTCAAGGACAGCCTTTTTTCACCTACGTAATATCGCAAAAATCAGGCATATTTTGTCTCAAAATGATGCAGAAAAACTAGTCCATGCATTCGTAACTTCCAGGCTGGATTATTGCAATTCTTTACTATCAGGCTGCCCAAATTCGTTGCTGAATATTCTCCAGTTGCTCCAGAACGCTGCAGCATGTGTTCTGACAAAAATCAGGAAGAGAGATCATATTTCTCCAATATTAGCTGCTCTGCACTGGCTCCCTGTAAAGTTTAGAATAGAATTCAAAATTCTCCTCCTTACTTACAAAGCCATAAATGGCCAGGCACCTTCTTATCTTAAAGAGCTCATAGTTCCTTATTACCCCACTCGAACACTGCGTTCCCACAATGCAGGTCTACTTATGGTTCCTAAAGTCTCCAAAAGCAGAACAGGAGCCAGAGCATTTAGCTATCAAGCTCCTCTCCTCTGGAACCATCTTCCAGTCTTTGTCTGGGAGGCAGACACTGTCTCTACATTTAAGAGTAGGCTTAAAACTTGCCTTTTTGATAAAGCTTATAGTTAGGGCTGGCTGGACCGGCCCCTAGTTATGCTGCTATAGGATTAGACTGTCGGGGGACCTCCAAAGATACACCGAGCTCCTCTGTCCTTCTCTCCCTCTGTATCTGCACACTCTCATGTCCTACCACGGAGTGTTACTAATTTAGCTCCTTCCCGGAGTCTCTGTGCTTTGTCATCTCGCAGGTTCCCATGGACAGTGGCTGAATCTGGATTGTGGATTACAGCTACGTCTCCTGCCATGGCCCTGCCTGACATCCACTGCAACTGCAACTACTGTTATTACATCCACTGTCACTGTTACTGTGTCTGTCTGTCTGTCTGTCTGTCTGTCTGTCTGTCTGTCTGTCTGTCTGTCTGTCTGTCTGTCTGTCTGTCTCTCTCTGTCTGTCTGTCTCACTCTCTCTCTCTTGCTCTCCCTCTCTCACCCAACCGGTCGAGGCAGATGACCACCCACTCAGAGCCTGGTTCTGCCTGAGGTTTCTGCCTGTTAAAGGGAAGTTTTTCCTCGCTGCTGTTGCCGAGTGCTTGCTCATGAGGGAATTGTTGGGTCTCTGTAGATAAAGAGTTTGATCTGTACCAGCTCTGTATGGAAAGTGTCCTGAGACAACTTTTGTTGTGATTTGGTGCTATACAAATAAAATTGAATTGAATTGAATTGAATTGAATTGAATTGAATTGAATTGAATTGAATTGAATTGAATTGAATTGAATTGAATTGAATAAGGGGTGCAACAATAGATGGATAGATAAATAAATAGATGTGTAATTATAGCTTGCAGGGTGAAGTTTCATCACCCAGAAACAAGTAAAGAGTTGCAAATGTGTGGCAAATTGGCAGCCACTGGCATATGACTGAATAAGCAACAGATTGTAGCTGCTAGAGGAACTAGGGTCACAAAGTTCAGGGCACTTTGACATTTATCCACAATGTCCCAGTAGCTAATTCCGGGATTTGAACTACTCACTCTGAACATTTGACCAACATCTGACAGAGTGGATAATATTTCACTGCATATTAAATATAACACCACTTCTCATTCAATGGCCCATTCATGGGTATATTTAAACCATGGTCAGAAATTCGCAAGAGACCAGTCACTACCAGTGTCAAGGTGCCACTGAGTTATACATACCAATGTTCTTACTGAGCTCTTGTCATTTAACCTCTTCATTGTGTTACAATTAAGATCCATGCAGAGTTGCAATGTTTGTGTGTTTTCAGCATAAAGTTGGCTATTATGATGAAGAGTGAAAAAGCTGGTCCTGAGACATCACCTAATGATCTGGCAATCTGCTGTACTATGCGTTTTTTGGCTCGGTGCAGCACGATAGTGGTAGTGTCTGAATAATGCCAAATGAATGATGGTCTGAAGCAGTTAGTATTAAGATGAAACGATGAGAAGACATAGCACTTATGAATTGTGCTGCCCCAAATTACATCACCATGACAAGTTACTTCATAGCTAGTCATAGCTAGAAATACCTGTTCATCTGCCTTAAATTGTTATGTGTATGGCAGATGTATATGTTTGATTAAAACAGTTAATATTCACAAGTTAAAGTTTACCTTTAAGATGTTAAAGCTATATATAAATAGAGCCACCATTTGTGGGGTTAATTTGTGGAATATTTCCATGTGAAATTTAAAGAAATTAAAGAAAAGCATAAAGTCTATTTATTGCAACCTTTAGCAATTAGTTTCTGCTACCAACTGCATAAATCCTGTTCAAGTTTTAACATGTTTTTCCTGCACCTGCCCATCAACATTCCTAGACTTTACATTGTTCTGGTACCCCTTGTACTGATAGGATATTATGAACAAAGGGACATTAATTCTCTTCCTCTGCAGGTAACACCTGCAAGTTAAACATCCTGCTGTCATCCAGTGCAGGTGATTCTATTCACTGCCTACATTAGCCCACAGCTTTCAGGTAGAGACAATAAAGTGCCTTAACATGTTGCTGCAGCTGGAACATGCCCCATTACCCTAGAGGTGAAGGCATCCCCTTCACAAAAAAACAAATAGGGCATTCATCAGTTTCATCAATGACTAAAGCCTCTGTTGTCAGGAAATTTCTGTTTGCTGTGATCTTGTCTGACATGTCTGCAACATTATGTCAGAAACACAGCCTTGTAAACAGTTTTCATCCAACTTTTTATTTCAAGCATTGACAAAAAAATAAAAATGAACATGAGCTGTTCTGACTAGTACAAAAATAAATAACAGATGATACACTCTGAAAAAACACCATAAAACCCACGTATTGTACAGGCTATGAAGCATTACTATACTATAAAAATCTGGCTTCATGTTTGAAAGTTTTATGAATCATGGTAACATCATGTGTTGAATCAAAAGTCCGCATGAGCCTTTGTATTATCTAAGGAATTATTAGGACTCAAGCCTCAAAGGAACAAAACCCCACTGTGTTTGTGCTGTTTTATTATTATTATTATTATTATTATTATTATTATTATGATTTGTTGCTGTTGTTAAGGCCCAAAACTGCAATTTAAAAAAAGCCACATCTCTCACACCATAAGCCAATTGACTTGAAACTGTACACACAAGCCCAGCTCAGCTCTGCATGAATAAAACTTGTTGCATTCTGTATCAGCACCAAAATGGGTATACACCATTACAGGACTGAGATACACATTTCTACTATAAATGAGCAGGATCAGTTGAAAAATATGGCCCAAAAAAGCGAACTGAAAAAGTTTGCAAAGAGTGTGGCTGAGCAGGAGAAAGTCAGTAACTCTGCAGCAACTTGTCTAATCATCATAAATCTAAGTACATGATAAGTTGTTTCCCAATGACTCCCAAAATAACATATGACAGCTGAAGAGTATGAGCAACAGTCATACCAGACAAATGTAAATGTTGTGAAATGATTACAGTTTCTTTAGGTTTAGACAATAGAACTAGTTGGTTAGGTTTGGTTTCAGTAAAAATAAGCATGTTAATAAGTTTGGTTATGTATGTGACTTAACTTACATATGTCAGTTAAAATAAGTCAGCTATGACTTTGGTTACAAATGGGATACAAACAGCAATCTAGGTGAACTTTGCTGCTCTTACTACTGCATCACCTGACTTCCTCCTTTGACCCATCATAATTACTGTGGCTACTAGAGGCCACCACCTATCACAATAATCTAAATCTGAAGGCAAATCTACACTATTCATTAACCCTATTTGGCCTGCCTCATAAATATTTTGTTTATTATTTGCAGACTTCATTCATAAAATTCATGATTCATGATAAAAACAATGGCTGTTTTGAGATGGCTGTTTTGAGATTTCTTTTGTAATCCTGTAAAGGATTACAGCAGTTTTAATTGTCAAACTGCCTTTCAGCTCTCTCTTTAGGGAGTCCAGCCTTCCTTGGATTTTTTGTCTGTTTGCCACTGTGGACAGATATGTCCTTGTGTCCTGAGTCATTTTGCTGTCTGGAGTAGCGCTTGCACCTACAGGAGGTCACCACAGTAATCTTGTAGGTCCTAGAGCTGCCGTCCTGGCACTGCAGCTGGATCCGCTGGGTCCTGGTCTGGTCAGTGACGCAACGCCACTCCTGGGCATCACGGTGGCTCCAGTACCTACCAGTGTAACCCCCACCCCCAATCCAATTGGGTAGCAGGTTGGCTGGCAGACACTCCCCAGCACACACCAGCTCCTTAATGGGGTTGACACTGGTGCACTGGCCGTCAGAGATGTATTTTGTGGACCTCAGCTCCCTGCAGCCCACCTGGCTCTGGTCTGGGCCTGAGACATGGAAACTGAATTACATATATGTACTCTACACTTCATTCAGATGTGGCACTATCAGTTTATACAGCCTCAATTCAGATCTACTTCTGAGAAAGCAGAATTGAGGTGGCAAAGTTCCACCTTTTATCTGAATACTCTAAAGTCCCGTGGTTTGTCTTCCGCCCTAACCACCTCTCTGCAACTCTGGTGTTACACAAATGAAGCTTCTTATTCACTTGAAAAATGTTGCCTGGTGGAATCATAGAGTTAAGTCACATAAAATTCTGATAGGCACAGCAAACTTTTTCTCCACTTTTCTCTACGGATGCACTATGAGGAGGTCAGCTTATTTGGAATGGTTGGAATTGAAGGTACAGTTCTTTAAGTTTCAATCAGTATGTGTGCTGCTTTGGCTTGTACAGCATTTTTTTTTTCGGGGGGGGGGGTCTTATTTTTTAAATGTGTCCCTCACATGCCCTCAACTAGGCAAGCAATGCTAAATCAATGTAGGGTCTACCCTTAAAGAAAGTATATATTAGCTTTCAATCATTTTAAAAAATATGACCAGAGTTAGAGGACTTATGTCTAAGATACCAGTTAGTCTGAGAATTGATTTGAAATACTGCTGCTTGTCAACAAATCACTTACAGGGCTGAGACCTAATTATATTTTCATTAATTAGGTCTACTATTAGGACAACTATTCAATTGTTATAGGTTTATTGTATTTTTTTTGGGGGGGGGGATCTTACTAGTCACCCTTTTATTGATTTAATTTTATGTTAATGTAAATTTTCACATATTTGAAAAGTTTGTAATTTAGGAAAAGTTTATTTCTAAGAACAAGGAGAACAGATTTCCTTTTAAGCGTTTTGGAAAACCACCTGCTACACACCACACTACACTGAGAGAGAATAATGTCATCTATATCCAGTGGTTATCAGTCACCCAGACAACAGTGTAAAACTATGTGTCAAGCTTTCTGAGCAAGACGACAAATTTACCTCAAAATGATACTGTAACTACGTCATGCGTAACGGTTTTGACTCACCATTACGCACAGCGTCAGTCAGTCGTCTGCCGCCGTTGCTCGCCTGATTCGTGTCTTCATTAGTCTGGTCATCATGAGTGTCGGGGGCCAGCTGAGTATTAACTGACTCTGTGGCGTCGTTGTGAACAGCTGAGCTGCCCGTGCCCAGCAGCAGCAGGAACGCGAGGAATTTGAGTCCGCTGGCAGGACGGAGCATAACTGCACCTGATGATCTGATTACTGCTGTCAGTAACAAAATTCCAACTAATGAATGACTAACGTGCTGCAGCTTTGATTTATATATCCTCCACTGTGACGCTTTATGAATGCACACCCACCTTAACCGCAACTCGCGCTTTTTTTTTTTTTTTCTTTTTTTTTTACAACCAAGTGCTTCTGCCTCTGCATCAGATATTGTTTTGGTCATTGGTCACTGTTTGGTATGCTTCTGCATAGCTGCGTGACAGTCAGCCAACGTTAGGAGATTAAGATATTTACTTTATTAATCACAGCACACATGTTACAGGAGGGAGACTGCACACACGCCATGCTTAGTGAAATTACCCCCCCCCCCCCCCCCCCCCCCCAGTTCAATTAAAATAATACCAAATCACAACAGAAGTTGTCTCATGACACTTTCCATGGAGAGCTGCTACAGCCCAACAAGGAAGGTTTAATCAAAATATAATGTTGCCTTCTTAGAAATAAAGAGAAAAACGAGCAACATTAAGCAAAAGTACAAAAGCAGAACTCCCACATTGAAATCTATATTACAATGTGCGCACACCTAATCTTTTCTATGCAATTAGTAAAGAATTATACACTAGTGCCACTGGAAGGAATATCATCCTATGTAACAATCTTTTATATGCAGCAACATTTTTGACTTTCTCACCCAGTCATGAAAAGGGAGTGGTCTTGGGTCAAAATTAATTTGCTGGCCAATCATTATGGCTGTCTGTATCCAGTCCTTCAATGATTGTGGAAAAAAAGATATTACCATACTACACAATACCACATTTTAGACATTATAAAAACTGCAGACCTATGATGTTCACAGTGTAACCGTGAATCTTCATTCAGAATAGTTGAATTGCCCACAGTGTACTCGTGTCCCCTCATCTTCCCTACATTTCCTGTAGGCTTTAAACTTCATCTGTGTAACCAACTGTGGGTCCAATTAAACCATATATCTCTCTGACTGACTGACTGACTGACTGACTGACTGACTGACTGACTGACTGACTGACTGACTGACTGTGGTGGCTACATTGGTAGCTGCATTTGTGTTACTGCAAGATAAAAATAAGGATATTTGTCTCCACCTACTGACTGAATATCTGTTTCATAGAGACTATGGTTGATGTAGCTAACAGAGACTAAAAGTTTATCATCAATTCAATTTATTTCAATTCAATTCAATTCAATTCAATTCAATTCAATTCAATTCAATTCAATTTTATTTGTATAGCGCCGAATCCCAACAGAAGTTGTCTCAGGACACTTTCCATATAGAGCTGGTACAGACCAAGCTCTTTTATCTACAAAGAAACCAACAATTCCCCCATGAGCAAGCACCTGGCGGCAGTGGCGAGGAAAAACTTCCTTTTAACAGGCAGAAACCTCGGGCAGAACCAGACTCTGGGTGAGCGGCCATCTGCCTCGACCGGTTGTGAGAGCAAGAGAAGGAGAGTGAGACAGACAGACAGACAGACAGACAGACAGACAGACAGACAGACAGACAGACAGACAGACAGACAGACAGACAGACAGACAGAAATGCAGTCAGAGAGAGAGAGAGAGAGAGACAGAGACAGAGACAGACATGCAATCACAGTAACAGTGACAGTGGATGTAACAATAGCAGCAGCAGTTGCAGTGGATGTCAGGCAGGGCCAAGGCAGGAGACGCAGCTGCAATCCACAATCCAGATTCAGCCACTGTGGAACCTGCGAGACGACAAAGCACAGAGACTCCGGGGAAGGAGCTAAGTTAGTAACACGCCGTGGTAGGACATGAAAGCGTACAGACGGAGAGACAGAAGGATCATCACAATATTTTTTGCTGAGGTGCTTTACCTACAGTACAGGCCAAAAGTTTGGACACACCTTCCCATTCAATGCATTTTCTTTATTTTCATGACTACCCATATGGAAAAGATATAGATAAATTTTATAAAGTTTTTGTCTCTTTTATCTGAAACTTGTAAGTTATACATAAGACAGTCAAACCAGATATAAGATCCTTAGTAAAGTCAATATCCTTAGTAGATATGTGTAATATCAAACTTATATGAGCTGGACAACTATCAGTGAAACTAAAATCTTATAATTATCATAGAACACCTACAAGACTTATGCGAGGTGCCACATATATAAGACATACAAATTAAAAAACAGCATAATCGCACAATTTCATGGAAAAGCACACGATGACTAAAAAACAGGGTTTGACACATAATAACATTGGAAGGTTAAAGGCTGCACGGTGGCGCAGCAGGTAGTGAGCGTGCCTCACAGCAAGAAGGTCGCAGGTTCGATTCCCGGGTCAGGCCTTTCTGTGTGAAGTTTGCATGTTCTTCCTGTGCATGCGTGGGTTCTCTCCGGCACTCCGGCTTCCTCCCACAGACCAAAAACATGCTCATTAGGTTGATTGGTGACTCTAAATTGCCCCTAGGTGTGAGTGTGAATGGTTGTGTGTATGTGCCCTGCGATCGGCTGGCGACTGGTCCAGGGTGTACCCCGCCATTGACAGCCGAGATAGGCTCCGGCCCCCCCGCGACCCCGAAAGGGATAAGCGGCATAGAAAATGGATGGATGGATGGATTTTGTAGTCACACAGCAAATATTCAAAATCCCCATGGAAAGTATTCAATATGAAGCAAAGAGATAGAAAATGACTCATTCATTCCTTTCTTGCTATAGAAAGACTTTTAACTTTGCACAAGATTAGAATAACATGCAGTGCAAAATGTCTCACATAAGAATACATGTGCATTTTGTCTTAACTCTGATATGTGCTGTTTCATTTTAGTTACATTGGCAATAGTTTAGACAGAAATGTTTCCTTTTCAGCTCAGAAACTTGAAATGAATAAGTGACAATCTTCACATTTAGTTAACATTGACTAATTTAATTCAATTTAATTTTTCAATTAAATTTTATTTGTATAGCGCCAAATCCCAACAGAAGTTGTCTCAGGACACTTTCCATATAGAGCTAGCACTTGGCAACAGTGGCGAGGAAAAACTTCCTTTTAACAGGCAGAAACCTCGGGCAGAACCAGACTCTGGGTGGGCGGCCATCTGCCTCAACCGGTTGGGTGAGAGAGGGAGAGCAAGAGAGGGAGAGTGAGACAGACACAGACAGACAGAGAGAGACAGACAGACAGAAATGCAGTCAGAGAGAGAGAGAGAGAGAGAGAGAGAGAGAGAGAGAGAGAGACAGAGAGACAGAGAGACAGAGAGACAGACATGCAATCACAGTAACAGTGACAGTGGATGTAATAATAGCAGTAGCAGTTGCAGTGGATGTCAGGCAGGGCCAAGGCAGGAGACGCAGCTGCAATCCACAATCCAGATTCAGCCACTGTGGAACCTGCAAGACGACAAAGCACAGAGACTCCGGGGAAGGAGCTAAGTTAGTAACACTCCATGGTAGGACATGAAAGCGTGCAGATGGAAAGGGACAGAAGGACAGAGGAGCTCGGTGTATCTTTGGATACACTGTTAACGTTTCTCAAAATGGAGCTGCCAATAATCAGAGTTGGTTTCTCAGCGGGTGTGTCACCGAGTGGGGAGAACCTGTTAGAAACATGAAGCGGTTGGTACCCGTGGGCTTCAGCTTGGGACTATGCTTCCTTCGAACAGTCACCCAGCCTCCCTGGTTTCCCGGCTGCTTGGGAGCTGTCGAGGGATGGCTATCCGGAGCTGCACTTGGTCGGTCCGCACCGGCTACGGGGGCCTGGCTAACTACAGCTAATGGTTTGGTTTCCATGGTGCGGAGCCGAGCTTCCAATTCACTAAGCCTCGTCTCCAACTCACCAAATAAACTTCATTTATTACACGTACCAGTATCACTAAAGGAGGCAGAGGAGTAGCTAAACATGTGACACACCAAGCAGGAGAGAGCTGGAGAGGGACAGAGAGAAGCCATCGCTAGCTGCTAGGCTAAGCTAGCAGAGCAGACAAGTGGGTAGACAAATAAAATTGACGGTCGCTAAATTAACAGACTTATGGGTGCTTGAGCAGAACTAATGTTACTTTAGAGCGCGGATAAAAGGCTGCTGTAACAAAACACAGAGCAAATTACACTCAGAGGAACAAGAGTGACAAACGCACGTTACCAACAAGGCAGCAATAATTAAGGCAGCAACCAGAAACAGGAAGTGAGACGATACGCTTACCTTAATCCACCATACTCTCCATACTTTACAGTAATATGTGTTCAGGAGCTGACATACATGGTCTAACTACCTGAGTAGCATTTATGGCTTTGTGAAAGCCTGTGGGAAAGTGGACAGTTGACATGTAGCTCAGTTGAGTTCTAATATGAGAACCCCTGGCTAACTTCTGCACTGTGCAATTACCATAGTTTCCTATGGCATATTACACTGGTCACCCATGTCAATGAAGTGTGAGACTCTAAAAATACTCCCATCCTTCAAAAGTTGTTTCTTTGTTTTGTTTTGCTATAGGTATGACCATGAACGACTTCGCCATTTAAAGCAATTCTCTTGTAGCAACTCACCACAGCATTTGTGGGAACCTCTCTCACTGAGTGGAGAGCAGTTGATCACCCAGAGATACTAAGCTTACATTTGGTGGACCAAGGGCAGTCACCTCAGTAAACCTTTTGAACTTGAGACGCTGCTTTCCATTTCTCATTTCATTGCAGAAATCTTTAACTTCTGCAGGTGCATTTGTTAAGAACTGCTTTGCTAAACGGGGAAAAGCACGGGTTAACGCCACTCGTTTGCATATTTGTTGTGGTACAGCTTGACTACTTTTTACTTGTTTCAGGAGGTACCCATTGAAATCTTCAAACATGAAGGCTGAGTGAGCCCACAAAGGACCCCAGTGCACAACACCTGCTTACAGTGCCTATCGTAAGTATTCACACCCTTGGATGTTTTACACTTTTATTGCTTTCATAAATCAATCATGGTCAATAAAATTTGGCTTTTTTAACACAAAAAATTATTGGAGAAAACTCTTTAATGTCAAAGTGGAAACAGATTTCTACAAAGTAATGTTAATGAAAGAAAATTATATAAATGAAAATAGATGTTTGCATAATTATTCACCCCCTTCAAGTCAGTATTTCGTAGATGCACCTTTGGCTGCAATCACAGCAGTGAGTCTGTGTGGATAAGTGGATAAGTCTCAATCAGTCTTGTACATCTGCCCACTGCAATTTTGCTCCGTTCTTTGCAAAACTGCTCAAGCTCTGTCAGGTTGCGCGGGTATCGGGCATCAACAGCCCTTTTCAAGTCCAGCCACAAATTCTCTATAGGATTGAGGTCTGGGCTTTGACTCGGTCACTCCAGAACATTTACCTGGTTCTTTTTTAATCATTCCTGTGTAGCTTTTGCAGTATGCTTTGGATCATTGTCTTGCTGGAAAATAAATCTTCTCCCAAGCCGTAGTTCTCTTGCAGACTGAAGAAGATTGTCCCCCAGGATTTCGGTGTATTTTGCAGCATTCATTCTGCCCTCTATCTTTACAAGCCTTCCAGGTCTGGCTGCTGAGAAACATCCCCACAGCATGATGCTGATGCATGATGATGCCACCATGCTTCACAGTGGGGATGGTGTGTTTTTGGTAATGTGCAGTGTTTGGTTTCCGCCAAACATAACGTCTTGTCTGATGGCCAAAAAGCTCAATTTTGGTCTCATCAGACCAAAGAATCTTCTTCCACTTGAGCATGGAGTCTTCCACATGCTTTTTGGCAAACTGTAGTCGAGATCTAATATGATTTCTCTTCAACAGTGGCTTTCTCATTGCCACTCTCCCATAAAGCTTTGACTGGTGAAGAACCCAGGCAGCAGTTGCTATATGCACAGTCTCTCCCATCTCAGCAGCTGAAGCTTGTAACTCCTTCAGAGTAGTTGTGGGGGTCTTGGTGGCCTCTCTCACTAGTCTCCTACTTGCACGGTCACTCAGTTTACGAGGGCGGCCTGATCTAGGCAGATTCACACAAGTGCCATATTCCTTCCATTTCTTGATGATTGATTTCACTGAACTCTGGGGGATGTTCAATGCCTTGGAAATTTTTCTGTATCCATCCCCTGAATTGTACTTCTCAATAACCCTTTCCCTGAGTTGCTTGGAGTGTTCTTCTGTCTTCATGGTGTAGTGGTAGCCAGGAATACTGATCAACCAGTCTCTGGACCCTTCAGACACAGGTGTTTTATACCTCAATCACTTGAAACACACCCACACCACTCAGATCACACAGGTGATCTTCATTTCACTAATTGTGAGACTATTGGCAACGATTTAATGGACCTCTATTGAATTAGACCATTAAATTAAAAAGGGGGTGAATAATTATGCAAACAATCATATTTCTTTATCTATTTTTATTTCATTGACATTACTTTGTACAAGTCTGTTTTCACTTTGACATTAAAGAGTTTTTTCCAATAAAGTTTTGTGTTAAAAAAGCCAAATTGTTTTGACCATGATTGATTTATGAACGCAATAAAAGGGGAAAACATCCAAGGGGGTGAATACTTATGATAGGCACTGTAAATGCAGAAGTGAAGGAACACTGAATGTCATGTGCTCTTCCCCATACAGGGACTGCACACCTCCAACAAAGTACACTAATGCCTCATGTGCGTGACTTATCAGTTCAGCATTTAATGCAGACCCCAACAGAATGCTTATGCCCTCTATCAACAATGCCCAATGAGAGTGATACTTCTGTGGAAGTATGCCTTTCAGAACTGGCAAACTATAGTACAAAAGCCAGTGTTGTCACTCGTGGGCTTTCCAGAATTTGCATTCTGTTAGAGATCTTGGAACTCGAGCAACAATAGGTTTTATTGACAAGAGATGTCTGTCCATAACTGCTGTTTGGGCACCAATATACCATGGTTCAGAAATGCTCTTAGAATCCATCCATAAAGTCGCCATGTATCTGCACACACCAAGCAACACACAGTGCATGTAGTCAGGGACCATCCCGTTGATTAGATCAAACATTGGTAAATCGGCAAGGGCAGATGGGCCCTTTATGCCCAATACAGTCTTCCCTTCTCTTTCAGCAATTTGTCCTATTTTTACTGTGGTTTTATGATTTCTGTCACTTGGCTTTTCATCAGGACATGTGTAAACCCTTGTGTTTCCTTTTCCTTTCCTTGTTTGCACCCCAGGGTGAAGGCAGACTCCACACCCATATTCACCATTAAACTGCTTAAAATTCTGTAGCAACAGCCTTGCTACTGCATCACACACACAGCACAATGTGTGCACTTTAATGTGTCTCAATGACTGATCACTAGGATGCTGCCACTCAAAACCAACTTGAGAAAGACTGACACACTCCTCAACAAATGGTTTGAAGAAGCACAACATGTCTGGCTTTTTGGATCCAAACCATAAAGCACATAAAAGTACATGTTTATCTCTACTCTCAGGGGGTTTCTCATTAACACAACACAGTATTGGCCAAATACTGAATTTAGAGGACTGAAAGACTGGTACACCATCACAGTTGAATGTAAGGGATAGGAAATCATCTTCACTGTTTGATTTTAAGGTCTGATATAAAGTGCCATCACATATGTCCTTTATTAAATCCCTTCTACTGTCATCAGCACGAAAACAGAGATCATGCATGCCTTGGTTCTCAAGAATATCTTTTAGCTGATCCTTTAATGGAATACTAATAAAAAATGTCCTTCCTGTAAACTGGCTTCTGCTGTTGTGGATGAGGAACATGACACACATTTCAGAATTTTCTCTTGAGATTGTGAAGAACCAATGTATTTAGTACAAACTCTGCAGTAATGATGCCGTTCAAACTGATCATCAATACCAGCTAATGGTTTTTCCAAAAAATACTTGCTTGTTGGAACTGCACTAGTCCCAGCGGAATGTAACTTAAGCAGTTTCAGCAGGTCTTCCATCAATACACCTGTAGTGTTGTGTCTCAGTGCAAAGGAGAGAATCGAGATGATGCTTTACCCTTCCGTTAGTCCATGGGAGTGGACATCTACTTGAGGGACACTGTCCTAAAATGACTGAAAAAAGCAGAACTGTATTAAACCTTAATCTTATTTGGGTTGACTGCCCGTAGCATAAAAAACAACACAGGTAACAACACATGAAGAAAAAAAGAGGATGAATAGAACGTGTACACTTCAATCAACTGCAAAAATGTATGTGTGCATTTTGTTACGGTTTGTCAACTGACAAACTGACATTTAATGTTCAAAAATGTAATTAACCTCATACTGTACTTTGCCTCATCTGTACCATTGTGAACGATCCTGCTCTTTGCTCTTGTCTTTGGCTGGTATCATCATTGTTTTCCTGAGAAGGATACAAATCAACAGCTCATTACAGAGGGAGAGAGAGGGAGAAGACTGTATAATACTATACTTTTGTCCCACCTGTGCCAGTGTGACAGGTTCTCCTCTCTGCTCTTCTCTCTGGCTAGCATCTTCATCACTTTCCTAAGAATGACACAAATGAACAACAGAGATAGTAGCTGTCGTTTAACAGTAAGAGTGAGGGACAGAGTGAGAGAGAGTTTTATAAAACTAGTTTCTTCTCACCTGTGCTAATGTGAAAGGCTCTGTGTTCTGCTCTTCTCTTTGGGTGGCATCTTCACTGTTCTGAGAGGAACACAAGTCCATTATTTATTAAAAAGATAAAAGAATGAGGGGGAGAGATAGAGGTTGGTACTTGTAGTTTGACAGTGAGAGACTGAAAAAGAAGAGAGAGAGAGAGAGAGAGAGAGAGAGAGAGAGAGAGAGAGAGAGAGAGAGAGAGAGAGAGAGAGTTGGATAAAATTAGTTTTTTCTCACCTGTGCTAATGTGAAAGGCTCTGCTCTCTGCTCTTCTCTTTGGGTGACATTTTCACTTTCCTGAGAGAAACATGAGTCCATTATTTATTAACAGAGGTGGAAGTAATTAATTACAAATACTCAGATTACTGTAATTAAGTAGTTTTTTGGGGTACTTGTACTTTTATGAGTAGATTTTCAAGTCTCTACTTTTACTTGTACTTAAGTATTCATTATGCCATGTAATCTACTTTGTTACTTTTAAAATCATAGTTGAGTACTGAGTACAATTTTAATTAATATCCAAACCTTTCATCTGCATTTTTGTAGCTAGTAAGGTGATTTGATAGCAAACAAGCCAATGAAAACCAGGACGTGAGGATGAAAAACAAAACAAAACAAAACAAAACAAAACAAAACAAAACAAAACAAAACAAAACAAAAAAGAATGTTAATGATTGATCTTTAATTGATTTTGCATTAAGAATTTAACCAGTTAAAAATGTATTCATGGATATTTAATCAATAGTCGTGGCACCTCGTGTAATTTTGTTTTTTGTCTGCCGGATTTGCTGAATAAGGAAATAAAAACTTAAAATGAGAAAAAAAATGAGGGAAAAAATACTTGTTTTGTATCTTATAAATTATTAATGATTAATAGATTATTGGCATTTTAACTTTTGGTAAAGGAAAACACACAAAATTTCGAGCCCTAGTCTGGAGAGGTGACGATGACATCACTGGTTAAAAGTAAGTAGTTTTTTTGACAAATACTTTGTACTTTTACTTCAGTATTTCTCTAACACCAGTACTTTTACTTGAGTAATATTTTAGCAATGTAACAGTACTTGTACTTGAGTACAGATTTTCCCCAGAAAACTATTACAATGCATTTTTTCCTTTCCTTTATTGATGACTGGTTGGTTTTGAACTACACTGTATGTGACGTGTGTGCACGAAACTGAACCCAGGAGCGGAAACGGAAAAGGTTGAACAAAGATTTATTTTCAACAGGGGCAGGGAGTGCACAAATAACAACAAAAAATCCAAAAGGGCTGGAGAGTGCTGGGCTGTGTGGGAGACGGGAGGCACTGGAAAAGAAGAGGAGAGACACGAGTTAGACACAAATTAAGCAGTTGTCACAAGAGAGGGAATATCAACTTTTCACAAGAAAAAACCAAGCCAGCAGATACCACGCAAGCTATCAGGATACTCTGGCGCCGAGGAGTGTCTCTGCAGGCCTTAAGAAGGGACACTGATGGTAAAGCAGGAACAGGTGTGTTCAATCACTCCTCAGCGCAGCAGGGGGGAAGGGTGCCTCAGGAAGAGCAGGTGACAAGTTAGCCCACAACAACCCAGCCAGGAACCAGTGTCACCAAAATAAAAGTCCATGAACCTACCAAAATAACAGCCCAAAGCATACAAACCCCAACACTGTAACATAAAACTGTATGTTTTTTTTTTTTGATATGTTGAAAACTGTACCTCTTCTACTGCCTTGTAGATTACATTTGCTACCACTACTATTTCCAGTGTTAATGAACAAAAAGATTAAGCTTTTAAAAATCATGGAACATGAATGCAACAGAAATTATGAAGTCTAGCCTAGCCTGGGATTTCCTTCTCATAACAATAAATTTCCTATTCACGTGAGATACACACATCACGTGCAATGTTGTATACTGTACAGTATCTCTGTAATTCTCGTCCATCAAAACATAATGCAAAATACATATGATGGTGGAGTGTGCATGACCCCACACTGCACAAGTGTACGATGTTTCATGCTTTAATGAAAAAGTGAACATTTCAGCTCACATTTGGCACATATCACATATTTTGCTTTGAATAGGGCAACCATGACTATGTACACGGATGATTCCACTGTGCATGCTGCCGTAGACAGTTACAGTGAACTTAATAGTCTCCTTCAGAAGGAACTTGACTCTGTCTCTGAATGGATCGAAAGTAATACACTTGCTCTTAATATAACAAAAACTAAATGTATTGCCTTCAGCTCTTACTCCATGCTTAGGAGGGATAATCATCTCTCCTTATACATCAAGAACACAGTTCTTGAGCAAGTTGATAAAGTCAAACTTTTAGGATTGACTTTTGATGAGAAATTATCTTGGACCACTCATATTGATAACACAGTTCTCAAAATGAGCAGAGCCATTTCAGTAATTAAAAGATGTTCCTAGTATTTGAATAATCACACTAGGAAACTTGTGACTCAGGCACTGGTACTCACTCATCTTGACTACTGCTTTGTTATATGGTCCTGTGCTTCAAATAAAGACATGCACAAGCTTCAACTCGTGCAAAACAGAGCGGCACGCCTGGTCTTAGGTTGCCCCCTTCAGAACCAATGTCAAAAGCATGCACTCCAAGCTCCAGTGGTTGACTGTGGATAATAGGCTGGCTTGCAGTCTTCTATCTTTTTTTCCCACAAAGTCTATACCTCAAATAAGCCCACATGTTTCTTTTCTAGAATTTGTCACATTCACAATGTTCACAACCATCATACAAGAAGAATTTTGTCATTATGGGTACTATGCAGCTTTTCATATTATTTGTAATTTAGTTTTATTCTATGTGCATTTGATTATTTTATGTCCTTTTTTAATGGACCCCAGGAAGAGTAGCTGCTTCCAGGTGTAACAGCTAATGGGGATCTCAATCAAATCAAATCAAATCAAATCAAATCAAATCAAATCAAATCAAATCAAATCAAATCAAATCAAATCAAATCAAATCAACTGGACTGGGGCTTAAATGATTATTGTATGGTGAGCTATTATAGGTTGCTATGTATCTTACATTAAGTATGACAATATTAGCTGATAAGACGGAGAGTACAGAAATTGGTTGCACTTACATGTTGTCACGTTGTGTGCTCTCCGATGTCTTTCAAAATTCTGCTGATTTACCTGACGAAACAATGGACAGTAACTAGTTACCACCCAGATAGCAAAAACCTTTTGGCTTCAGTTTGGCCCAAATCTGGCTTGTCATTTTGGCAAGATTATGGGCGGATGTCTGGGCCCTACATGGCCCAAATTAGGCAAGGCAAAATCACACCACAGAAAAACCAAACTTCACCCAAAACTAATTGTGGATTTCCAAAATATAGCCATAATTGTCCGAGAAGAACCCCCACGTTCCCACAACCCAGCCAATACGTAGCCAAACTGACCCAAAGAAAGGCCAAAGGGAGGCCAAAAGGGGACCAAAAGGGGGCCAAAATTCACCCAAAACTAATTGTGGACTTCCAAAATATAGCCACGATTGTCCCAGAAGAACCACACATCCCCACAACTCAGCCAAAAAGTAGCCCAAACTGACAGGCCATAATGCATGACTGTTCCTACATTAAAGCCCCTGTATGTGTATATGTAATAACTATTTACTGCTGTATTTGAAAAACAAATAGGACGACTTAAATCATTTCATTTCATTTTATTAATTGTATGGCAAGTACAATTAATAACAGACAGAGACATAAACAAACAGACAGACAGAGACACAGACAAACAGACAGACAGACAGACAGACAGACAGACAGACAGACAGACAGACAGACAGACAGACAGACAGAGACCAAAAACAGACATAGACAGACAGAAAAAAAACAATATAACTGTAAACTGTAACTGTATGTTACAGAACATAACTGGAACATTAATGTTCAATGTGCTCCTGGCTGGGTCCTGGCTTGGTCTTTGCTGGGTCCTGGCTGGGTTCTAGCTTGGTCCTTACTGGGTCCTGGCTCGGTTCTGGCTTCCTTGCTGGCGCTTCTTCCTTCCACCGTCTCTATCCCCAGCCCAGTAAAACCATTTCTTGATTGCTTTTGCAATGTCATTATCGGTGGCTGAAGAGCACACAGGGTTTCTTCGCACAGCATCTAAAAGTGATAGCATATAAACAAAGACAAACAAACAAACTTACTTAATCTACTATAACCTTGGAATGCTTCATTAAAGAGGAACTATGCAAGTCTGGGTGCTTTTCCGCTGTTTTGCTAACCCTCGTCCTGACCATGTGCATTTGTTTACAACAAATGATATATTTCATATACAATGGTACAACGTGTACGTTTGTGTAGTTAAATGTTGCTACGGGGCATGTTTGAGCTGCAGTGCACAGAGACGAGAGCTGGTACACCAGGGCGGCGGCCCTGAACTTGCAAAGTTGTTTTTCAGCTAAGAGATGCAATAAGTGACACGCAAGTGGAAGGCAGAGAGCCTCCATTTTCCCCCCTTCCTGCATATTTCCTCTTTAAAAGCTTTAATACGGTTATAAAACTTACCCACTACCACGGCTTTTAAATGAAGCCGGTCAAAGGCCAGCTTTCCATTTAGTCCACACCAGGTTACTTTTAGAACCAAGTCATTTCTAATGGCTCGTTTGAGGATGCCCCAAACGGTTTCTTTCATAGTGGCACCCCCAGCAAGTCCTAGAGAGGTGACCTCTGAAAATAGCAAAAGAGAATTACCTGCATTAATTTGCATTGAACTAGCATTACATTACCCTAATGAATCAAAGGCAGCTCACCAATTCCTGTTTTAATCCAGGAATAGACTGGAGGTCTCCTTCCAGTGCCATCAGCTGCTCGATATTGCAGAGGGGGAAATACAAATTGTGCCTTTCCATGCTAGTTGACGGGTTTGTCATGCTATGCACGACTGCATGAAGGTCTTGCACCATCCTTATTATATTGTGCTGCTGCTCAATTATGATTTCTTGCTTCACCAGCAAGTCATGAAGCAAAGCTGAATATGAGAGAAATAAGCAAGAGATAAGTTAGTTTTAATATCAAACATTTGTCTGTGTCTGTCTGGCTGTCTGTGCATGCATGTGTGCGTGCGTGCGTGCGTGCGTGCGTGCGTGCGTGCGTGAGTGTGTGCGTGCGTGTCTGTCTGTCAAATAATGTGTAACAAATGGAGCCTGGAAAGGTAATTCTTACGTCCACACATCTGACTGCAGACAGTTGAATTTTTGAGTCGTTGCCCCGATGAGACATCTTGCTGCTCCCAGATTGGAGCTGCCTGGGTTTCAGGACACACCCTCACAGTCTGGCCTCGATGACTTGGGCTGTTTGCTGGCTGAGGCTCAATATAATTTGTCACCTCAATGGCCTGGCGAAGTGATGACTCGAGGGGGGTTTCATCCTAGGCAT
Source organism: Chaetodon trifascialis (assembly GCF_039877785.1). NCBI lineage: Eukaryota > Metazoa > Chordata > Actinopteri > Chaetodontiformes > Chaetodontidae > Chaetodon > Chaetodon trifascialis. The sequence continues at coordinate 25,061,627 of NC_092072.1, forward strand.
GGGGTATTCAGTCATGATTTAAATCCTTAAATATCACTAATGTAGACATCTGAATTACTTCTCATTTCACATAGATCTGAAAAATAATTGTAACACCAAGAACTGAAATTGAATGAAATTGTGAAATCTGCGCTTCTACCTGGTATTCTGAAATCTTGGTAGATCTTCCATCTGATGAGCCCTGGGTGAGTGTAATGCACTCAATTGTATCATTGAACGGGCGAATCATGTATCTTTGAAATGACTTGGGGCTTTCGGAAGTGCCCTCTTTTTTGGGACAAAGGTATCCTCCTCACTTTTATACATGTCCATATGCCTAGGTGGCCTTTGGGGACAAACACAATAAATACAACAGAGGACAAAGAAATAAGTTTAAACAAGTACACCTTAACATATTTGAACATGCTCATTGCTTTGGCAAAGTAATCATTGACTGTGTATATCCAATATTTCATAAAAAAAATGTCTGTGTGCATGTGTGTCTTTCTGTCTGTTTTTTGGTCTCTGTCTGTCTGTCTGTCTGTTTGTCTGTCTGTCCGTCTGTCTATGTCTGTTTTTTTTTGTCTCTGTCTGTCTGTCTGTCTGTCTGTCTGTCTGTCTGTCTGTCTGTCTGTCTGTCTGTCTGTTTTTTTTGTGTCTCTGTCTGTCTGTCTATGTCTGTTTTTCTGTATATGTCTGTCTGTCTGTCTGCGTCTGTTTTTCTGTATATGTCTGTCTGTCTGTCTATGTCTGTTTTTTGTTTCTGTCTGTCTGTCTGTCTGTCTGTCTGTCTGTCTGTCTGTCTGTCTGTCTGTCTGTCTGTCTGTGTTTTTTGTTTCATCTCCTTCCACTGTTATGCTGATGACAGTCAGATATATGTGCCACTGAAGAAAAAACATGCTTTCTCTATTAAACAACTTCTGTTATGTCTTGACGACATCAAAGCCTGGATGGCCCTGTACTTTTTAAATTTTAATGAAAATAAAACGGAGGTGTTGATGTTTGGACCCAGTGGCCCCTGTGAAACCCCCCCTGTTGATTTGGCCCCCTTGGCTCTATATGTGAAGCCAACAGTCTCAAACCTGGGTTTTAAGATGGACGGTGATTTTAAATTGGACCGTCAGATAAGTGCAGTGGTCAAATCGAGCTTCTTCCATCTCAGGCAATTGGCAAAGGTGAAGCCTATTCTCCAAAGTCAGCACTTTGAAACAGTGATTCATGCCTTTATTACTTCTCGGCTGGATTACTGTAACGCCCTTTATTTTGGAGTCAGCCAGTCTTCCCTCTCACGTCTCCAGTTGGTCCAGAACGCTGCTGCTCGTCTCCTGACTGGAACACGTAAGAGGGAACACATAACGCCTGTCCTGGCCTCCCTCCACTGGCTGCCTGTGCATTTTAGAGTTCACTTTAAGATTCTTTTATTCGTTTTTAAATCTTTAAATGGTCTTGCCCCGCCTTACCTCTCTGAGCTGCTTCATCTTTACGCTCCTGCTCGGTGCCTCAGGTCGGCTGATCAGCTGCTCCTGGAGGTACCGAGGTCAAAGTTGAAGCTCAGAGGGGATCGTGCCTTTTCTGTCGCTGCCCCAAGATTATGGAACGACCTACCTTTGTGCATCAGACAGGCCCCCTCATTGTCCATTTTTAAAACTCGTCTTAAAACACATTTTTATTCCTTGGCTTTCGACCAAGCTTGAGACCTTGCTCCTGTTTTATTGTGTCTATTGTTTTTATTGTTTGTCTTATATTTTTAGGTTTATTCATTTTATCTATTTATTTATGTTCCTATGTGCAGCACTTTGTCACAGCTGTGGTTGTTTTTTAAAGTGCTTTACAAATAAAGTTGAGTTGAGTTGAGTTGAGTTGAGTTGAGTTTCTCTGTCTGTCTGCGTCTGTTTTTTTGTCTCTGTCTGTCTGTCAATGCCTGTTTTTCTGTCTATGTCTCTGTCTGTCTGTCTGTCTGTCTGTGTCTGTTTTTTGTCTCTGTCTGTCTGTCTATGCCTGTTTTTCTGTCTATGTCTCTGTCTGTGTCTGTCTGTCTATGTTTGTTTTTGCGTCTGTCTGTCTGTCTGTCTGTCTGTCTGTCTGTCTGTCTGTCTGTCTGTCTGTCTGTCTGTCTGTTTGTTTTTTGGTCTCTGTCTGTCTGATTTTCTCTGTCTGTCTGTCTGTCTGTCTGTCTGTCTGTCTGTTTTTCTCTGTCTGTCTGTCTGTGTCTGTTTTTTGTCTCTGTCTGTCTGTCTATGCCTGTTTTTCTGTCTATGTCTCTGTCTGTCTGTCTGTCTGTCTGTCTGTCTGTCTGTCTGTCTGTCTGTCTGTCTGTCTGTCTGTTTTTGTTTCTGTCTGTCTGTCTGTTTTTTGGTCTCTGTCTGTCTGTCTGTCTGTCTGTCTGTCTGTCTGTCTGTCTGTCTGTCTGTCTGTCTATGTCTGTTTTTTGTTTCTGTCTGTCTGTCTGTCTGTCTGTCTGTCTGTCTGTCTGTCTGTCTGTCTGTCTGTCTGTCTGTTTTTTGGTCTCTGTCTGCCTGTCTGTCTGTCTGTCTGTCTGTCTGTCTGTCTGTCTGTCTGTCTGTCCGTCTGTCTGTCTATGTCTGTTTTTTGTTTCTGTCTGTCTGTCTGTCTGTCTGTCTGTCTGTCTGTCTGTCTGTCTGTCTGTCTGTCTATGTCTGTTTTTTGTTTCTGTCTGTCTGTCTGTCTGTCTGTCTGTCTGTCTGTTTTTTGGTCTCTGTCTGCCTGTCTGTCTGTCTGTCTGTCTGTCTGTCTGTCTGTCTGTCTGTCTGTCTGTCTGTCTGTCTGTCTGTCTGTCTGTCTATGCCTGTTTTTCTGTCTATGTCTCTGTGTCTGTCAAGCTTACATAACATGTTTTAACAACAAAGTATGTGGCATGCTCATTGCTTTGGCGAAGTAATCATTGACTGTGTATACCCATCCATCCATCCATTTTCTATACCACCTATCCCTTTCGGTTGCGGGGGGGCTGGAGCCTATCCTATACTCACACCTAGGGGCAATTTTGGAGTCACCAATTAACCTAATAAGCATGGTTTTCATGGTCTGTGGGAAGAAACCAGGATTCCCATAAAATAACAACAAAGAGTTTAACATGTATAAATTACTGTGTGATGGAAGGATATATGCAATAAATGGGAAAGCAGTGCAGAGAAGTTGCAGTAACACTAAAATACTCAGATCATTTGGATTAAAAAAATTCTTACTTGATCTTTCTTTTTGGGGGCTTTCCAGATGCAGCCTCAGCATCTGATTGAAGATCAGTTTGCTGCTCTGCAAGTGGCAGCTTTCTCCTTGCCTCATGATAATCAGCTGTTTATAACAAAGCGCAGGTGTGATCAGGTTCCTGCTGATTTTTGATGGCCCTCTGTACACCCTCTCTTTTGTAAGGGGGCCACTGGCAGATTCCATCCTTAACCCACAAGGCCGGCACCACCTCTACCTCTGCTGTTTCCTCAAAGCTGACAATATGATACATAGGCTTTTCTGCAATTAAGGAAAAAAACTGTCATTAACCCATGTAACCCTTACTGGAGTAAGAAGGGACTTAAGTCTTCGGTGAATCTATCTCCTCACCTCCCTGGTGCTGTCAGGCACTGCTAAAGTGAAGCTTGGCACTGGTGACGCCAGCAATGTCAAAACTTTTGGGTCTCCAGATACATCTAATCCTGTGTGTTCAACCCCTCTTGGTGAACCCAGAGTCCTCCTTGATAACCAGGCTGAAGTATAATCTTCTATGCACACCCCTAAGGATTAACACCCATCATCTGGCGCTGCATGTTCAGCTCCTCCAGATTTAGGATGGCTCACCTCTGGTGTGCACCATGGACTTCCTCACACTGCTTAATAACAAGGACTCTCTCTCTGCCTACCAGCACTTGATATCTAACTTCAGCATATGGTACAACAATAATTTCCTCTACTTCAACATCTCATAAACACAACACAACACTACAGAAACAGTTGTAAAACAGGGAACTGCTCATAAACTTTGTTGCAACACACATCATCGAAGGAGAAATGTATAGAAAGAAACACAGGTGGTTGAGGCCATTATTCTTCGTCATATGTACATGTAGGAGAGTCAACTTCACCATGAGCTTTGTCCCTTCTGTTCTGATGTTTAATGTTTACTGAACCACCTTGAGTGTACACCAAACTATGAAAATGATTTTCCTTTGTGAGGACAATAAACTACCTAACATACTGAAACCTTGGGGTTTAATCAAGGTGTAGTAGAAGGAAAACAACAAAGGTGTCCCTAGTCTCAAGTGGAATCCTAATATATTTTGTCATATTCCTGTCAAGCTTTGTACATTTTAAGTCTGATGACAGACCTGAAACAACAAGGATGCCAAAGCCAGAAGAGTCTGAAGGATAGGTGAAAAAAATCTCCTTTTTGGTGTACTCCTTATACACTACATAATAAAACCCCTCATGCAGAAGTATATTCTGTACTAAAGCAACATCACTGTTAATTCTAATGCAGTTATCACCAGATGAAATACTGACAGTCACACCATCAATCATCCATCCATCCATCCATTATCTATACCGCCTATCCCTTTCGGGGTTGCGGGGGGCTGGAGCCTATCCCAGCTACAATGGGCGAGAGGCAGGGTACACCCTGAACCGGTTGCCAGCCGATTGCAGGGCCACATGTAATGACAAACAAACATTCACACTCACACTCACACCTATGGACAATTTAGAGTCATCAATTAACCTAATGAGCATGTTTTTGGTCTGTGGGAGGAAGCCGGAGTACCCGGAGAGAACCCACGCATGCACGGGAAGAACATGCAAACTTCACACAGAAAGGCCCCGCCTGACCCGGGGATCGAACCGGCAACCTTCTTGCTGTGAGGCACGCGCACTAACTGCTGCGCCCACCATCAATCAATAAATGCTTAAACTGTTTTACAGTGTCCATTAAATGAGGCACAGGTCCTTCGCTGTGCTGCCCTTTTGCTAAAGTTTTCTGTTTCTCAGTTATAGTTTCAGCACTGGTGCTGTCCATTTCTGAGACATGTCGGATTATCTGAGTCAAAGGATTGTGTGGTTTCCTTACCATTTTCTTTAATTTATACAGATAATTTTCAAAAGGAAATCCAGATATGAGATCTAAGTGAACCTTAACATTGTCACTGAGATGGACTAAACCATGAATGTTGTACACAACAAACTGAGCGCCATATAATTGACTGAAATGTTCCACAAATGAGCACAGTAAAGCCCTAGCAAAGTCATTCATCACCAAACATAATGATGGGCTAGCTAAAATGTGAATGGCAAATGAAAGCAGCATGAAGTTCTTACAGACCTACTCAGCCAAAACACGCCTTAAAACAACTGGACCTGTGTATAATAGAAACTGTCTCAGTTCAGTTGCTTTCCACCTCAGTCTCTCTGTAAGTGCTCTTGGTTTCCTGGCAAACTCAGCTGGTACAAAGGGTTTCAAATTGATCAGTTTTTCCGATATGGACTGACCAGCAGATATGTGGCAACATAAAGGTCCAGCAGTTCCCATCCACAAATCTAAAAGCCTACGTACTACACCAAGACAAACCAAATGCATATAGTCATGGGGGAAACAGCTCACCATGCCAATATTCAATTCAGTAAAAGGTGAGTGCCCCACATGATGATCTTCATCACTACAACATTTAAAAAGCTCATCAGTCCTAGGAGCAGCATGCATGTCGGGGAAAGTCCTACGATGGTTCATGTAAAGACCTGACTGAATACATTTATCACATCCAGAATACCCTGTGTGAGACTTGATGGCTTTGATGTAAGATCTAGCTGGAGCATCACATACAACTGAACTCACTTTCACAAAAAAAGTCTTTGCACCTATGAGAAATCCATCTCCCAACTGTTTAAGCTCATTTACAAGAGCACCCAGGTACTCAGGCAAAGAAGTCGGTTTGGATACACCGCAGAACAATGCAATCAACACAGGTATTTTCTTACAGTTATGTTGTAACATGCCCAAGATGGGCCAGAACTGCACAGAGGAGCTTTTAAAAAGTGGTAGACCATCAATGTTGAGCTGTAATTTGAACACATGTCTATCTTGGACTTTGCTTGCCATTTGCTCAAAAATTTTCCGACGTGCATTCATGACACCAAAATAGTAGAAAGAGCCACCTGCTAGATTTTCCACCACATAGTGTGTCTTAGTTTTCAGCAAAGACCGACCATCCTTTGGAAGGCTAGGATGGTAAACCCTGAGAATGGACAGCAGTGCTGAGAGAGCAACTAAAGAGACACCATATTTAATGGCCCAGTCTGATAACACAGATGCCAAGCTTGGATGGAAAACATTGTCATCATCAGAACTTTCATCACTTCCCACTTCACTGCTAAAATCCTCCATGTCCATATTACAGTGAGAATTTTCATCTGTACAGTTTGCCACATCATTGTCCCAAGCTTGTTCAGAATTTCCAGTCAATTCATTTTTCAAAGAGCTAAGCAGAACATCAACTCTTTTAAGGGCCCTTTTGCGAATGTTACCACTGCATGCCATTGTGCACTGAAAACAAAAAAAAAGGGAAATCAAAGGGAAAACATAATTAGTTTTATTGAAGAAAAAAAAAAATTTTCAAAAAATCCATAAACAATGCCAAAAAAGTAGAAGACATGTCATCTAGGCCAACTCAGTGTATTTTTTTTTTAGAGAAACATACAAGCTAACACAATCTCATGGTGGAAAAAAAAAAAATAGTGATAGTGAAATGTGTGTTTCTCTTCTATAATACACATTCTACACATAGGATTCCTTTACCTTTCAAACAGGGTAGAGGGAAAAAGGAGGAGAGACACAGCTCGAGGGTGATCTATAAGATAGCTCCCTGATAGAAAAACCAGCATAGACCAGCATCATTTCCATGCTGGTCCAGCATAACCAGCACAGGATGCTGGTGACCAACATAACCAGCATGGAATGCTGGTCACCAGCATGAAAACTCAACATATGCTGGTTTTGCTGGTGGCTAGCTTTGCTGGTCTATGCTGGTTTTTCTAGCAGGGCTGTCAAAAAGATGTGTCCATATTTTAATGTTCCTATTTGTAAAGTTAACAGTTTGTATGTCCTAAAAGTTGTTTTACACAAAATTCTGCTGTCACATACGTATCTGTGAAATTGGGTTTGGGTTACGATTATTTTTATATGAGTATGAGTCTAAAAGCTGTGAGTGCAAAGTCTTATGAATACAACTCATTGAAGTCACAGTCAAGTCGCAGGGGAAAGTAATCGACCTGCCCTGCATGTTTGCGTCTGGGGCATGCGCTTGCGCAGTTGGAGGAATCGCCGATCGATTACTTTCTCCTGCGACTTGACTGTGACGTAGACATAATATACATATATTATACGTATATTGTCTATGGACTGTGACCACAGTGACGTCATTTCAGCAACTAACCCGAACCCAATTTCACAGAGTCACGTATGTGACAGCAGAATTTTGTGTAAAACAACTTTTAAGACATAAAATTGTTAACTTTACAAATACGAACATTAAAATATGGACACATCTTTTTGACAGCTATATTACACCATTTGATCTGACACATCACGTCTGACACAAGGGTCCGCGGCGCACAATTGTGCGCGGCGCACAGCTTCACAGACGAGTAATGTTGAGCAGTAAATCGAGTTCAGAAAGGCAACGTCATCTGTTGTTTACATTTCAGTCTGACTTTAAACATGGCCCTGTCACGTACTGCGCATGTGATCTCGGATCTCCAACAGCTCCGGACTCCGGAAACGGAGCGGAGATGCATGCAGTGGGCGAAAAAATCATCACAATCACGTCGGAGACGGAGCGGAGCGGAGAAATTAATGAGTAGTGCTAGCTAGCTAGCTATCTGCCCAAAGGTTAGGAAACTATGAATTCTACTTTTCTGTTCCTATCTGTTAAGTTCTCTCTGTGTTAGTTTTAATCAAGTTTGCTACCAGTTAGCTCGATTATTAGCCACCGCACAGTTAGCCTACCGTGACAGTTACAGTTAGGCTAATATAACAATAATAACCTTATGGAAAACTTCGATTTTACCTGGTCTTTCAATGAGGCAATGACAGAAATCTCATTTTACAATTAACTTTTACTAATTATGCATTTATAATACTTAAATATACAGTACATACCTCAGTGTTGATCGATCAGCTTTTAAAATGAAGTGTCGATCTCCTCTGTGTAGAAATTCCCGCTCCTTGTGCAGTGTTTTGGTTGTACAGAAATATGCCAAAACACATCCATATGGAATCAACCGTTCCCGCTCTTTGCCCAATCTTCTGGCTTGCCATAAACATGCCATACCATCCCTGTACTTATAATCCCGCTCTTGCCCAGTCTTTTGGTTAACCAGACATATGCCATTACTCAACCATATATTGCTGGCGCCTTTTTATTCAATTCAATTCAATTCAATTTTATTTGTATAGCGCCATATCACAACAGAAGTTGTCTCAGGACACTTTCCATATAGAGCTGGTACAGACCAAGCTCTTTTATCTACAAAGAAACCAACAATTCCCCCATGAGCAAGCACTTGGCGACAGTGGCGAGGAAAAACTTCCTTTTAACAGGCAGAAACCTCGAGTAGAACCAGACTCTGGGTGGGCGGCCATCTGCCTCGACCGGTTGGGTGAGAGAGGAAGAGCAAGAGAGGGAGAGTGAGACAGACAGACAGACAGACAGACAGACAGACAGAAATGCAGTCAGAGAGAGAGAGAGAGACAGAGAGACAGAGACAGAGAGACAGACAGACATGCAGTCACAGTAACAGTGACAGTGGATGTAATAACAGCAGTAGCAGTTGCAATGGATGTCAGGCAGGGCCAAGGCAGGAGATGCAGCTGAAATCCACAATCCAGATTCAGCCACTGTCCATGGGAACCTGCAAGACGACAAAGCACAGAGACTCCGGGGAAGGAGCTACGTTAGTAACACGCCGTGGTAGGACATGAGAGCGTGCGGATGGAGAGGGACAGAAGGACAGAGGAGCTCGCTGTATCTTTGGATGTCCCCCGACAGTCTAATCCTATAGCAGCATAACTACGGGCTGGTCCAGGACACGCCTGAGCCAGCCCTAACTATAAGCTTTAACAAAAAGGAAAGTTTTAAGCCTACTCTTAAATGTAGAGACAGTATCTGCCTCCCGGACAAAGACTGGAAGATGGTTCCACAGGAGAGGAGCTTGATAGCTAAATGCTCTGACTCCTGTTCTGCTTTTTGAGACTTTAGGAACCATAAGTAGACCTGCATTCTGGGAACGCAGTGTTCGAGTAGGGCAATAAGGTACTATGAGCTCTTTAAGATAAGAAGGTGCCTGGCCATTTATGGCTTTGTAAGTAAGGAGGAGAATTTTAAACTCTATTCTAAACTTTACAGGGAGCCAGTGCAAAGTGGCGAGTATTGGAGAAATATGATCTCGCTTCCTGGTTTTTGTCAGAACATGTGCTGCAGCGTTCTGGAGCAACTGGAGAATATTCAGCAACGAATTTGGGCAGCCTGATAGTAAAGAATTGCAATAATCCAGCCTGGAAGTTACGAATGCATGGACTAATTTTTCTGCATCATTTTGAGACAAAATATGCCTGATTTTATCTATTATGGATAACCCTAATCATACCACATATAAGCCAAAGGGCTTTCCTAATGCCAAAAGAAAGCCAAAAATGCCACATGTATGCCATAATACAGCCAAAATATCTGCTATCTGGGCATTTACTGTAACGTTAACGTTACTTATGAGCTGCGTTAGGAGTTATGTCGCGCATACCTTTTTTCCATCTTGTTAACAGGATTTGACGGAGCCCTGGAAGTAGAAAGTTTTTTTAGCCATGAGAACGATGATTGGTTAAGAGTAGGGTGAAAATATTAGGATAAGCCAATCAGAGGGAAAGTAGGGTGAGTCATACCTCAGCCCTCCTGGCAACAAATTATCAACGCGAGATCTTGCAAGGTAACGGAAGGGTAACGGATCGTATCTTTTGAATGAAGCAGAGCGGCAAGTCAGACAGCAGATTCCGCCGTTGCCCTATGGATATCACGCAGTTGAGTGAATCTAGCGTTGGAGGTAAGTAAATTTACTTATTTAACGTTATGTAGAGAGATAGATATGTTATATATTATAATGTTTTAGCTAAAATTTGACCTGCACTTGATTTTCTTTTTGGGTAATGTTGGGTAATTATGGCAAGATTCACCCTGTTTTAAATTGTGTGCTAAATTGCCTGCAGAGTCTTTCCCACATTTGTTGTGCAGTATATATGATTATTAATTAGTTTGCAGTGTTATTGGTGGAATGTTATCGTGGAAAGGGTTAAAGCAGAAACATGAGCCCTGTTTAAACATGTCACCTCTTGATTGAAAATGTTACACATGTAATAGAGATCATACCTTTTGTTTTGTAACAGTTTTGTCACCATTTCATCATATATACTGCACACTATAAAATGCTAGAAAGTTGTTAGCTGGCAGCTAAACTGTGTCACTCATCTACACCAGTTGACTTGGTTCTAGGTGAATGCATGAGCAACACTAAGACATTCTAAATCCCATAATCTTTCCCATAGTACTCTACGTTGGTAGTTCTCATGCTATTCCACATCAAGGACCCCTAAACTGACCCAAATTAGACCACAGACCCCCGTATGAGCCACAGACCCCTTTTAGATCTTTTATTTCATAGTGTATGAAACTCATGACCAAAATAGTCATATTTTCTGTAATTGTGTTACATATGGATGGAAATATAGTAAAAATAAATTCTAAACATTTTTAATGACCCCACTGTGGGAACCACTGCTCAACATGGCTCATACTATGTTGGGGTGCTGACAATGTCATACAACATTAGTATGTCAACTGTGGCACTTGACGTAGCCTCTGTCAGTTTATACTGAAAGAGACATAACACTTCGACAGTTGACAAAGGTTGAATACCTTTTTGAATGTTTTTTGTTCGTTTGTTTTGTTTTTTTTGTCATTTATGCAAGTATGATATGTCAGGTGTCATGTATGCCCTATGCATACCCATCAAATGAAGTGTTACATTATTATGTTACTCACAAACTTTATAAACAGGGTCTTAAAGCGATATTCCACTTTGCCAGATTAATCCACTAAATATGTACTCACCTCTATGCTGATGTGATGATGGATGAAGATCTTCAGTTCACAAAACAATCCTGGAGTTTTAGGAGGAGGAGGGTCGCAGCCTCAGCCAGTAAAATGACAGTGAATGGAGACCACAGATAAAACATTAAAAAAAGGACACAAAACAAACACTAAATGTCTCCAGATCTTCACCCATCATCACATCAGCATGGGGGTGAGTACATATTTAGTGTATTTATCTGGCAAAGTGGAATATCGCTTTAACAGGTTGTGAGCAATACATACAGAGTATGCAAGCAGTGCTTGCCAAGTCAAAGTATATTTTCAGTCTGGCACGCCAGTGAAAATGCCAGTCCTCCCATGAATTGTAATTAGGGTTGTATGTTTAGGTTGTGGTACAGTGTTACTTTTGGCAGCAAATTTTGATTTAGTTTTAGTATTAGTCTTTTGACTAAAATGCCATTTAATTTACAAAAAAGTGATGAGGAGTAATCAGATGTTTGAGTATAAATCTGTTTGTTTGTATTCCTCCTTTGTTCTCTAGCTACTCGTTTTGAGACAGCCCATAAACTGAAGTCACTGCTGAAGGAAGATGAACCTGTAGAGCTGACCAAGAGGGTATCAGTCCCCCCTCAAAAATATCAGGATGATTCGGATAACTCAACGGACGCTGAGACTCAGATTCTGACTCAGTCATTGCACGTCAAGGTGATATCAATTTACTTTTAACTCTTTTGTGATGACCAGATTTCTCAGTGAAATCATGTTACATATTGTGTAAGTGGTTTGCACTAGTAGATAATAGCCATTACTATCTAGCTTCAAAAAATACACAGGATTAATAATTCTTGATACTGAATCTGTTGTCTCTACAGTTAAGCTGCCAAACTCCACCATCAGCTGTGTTTTTATTTTCTATGTAATTATTCTATTTTCCTTTCTCTGGACACCCAGAAGTCAAAGGCTCTCACAAGGAAAGACCCTGCAGAAGATTTCCTTGAGAAGTACTGTCGTTCAGTACAGCCTGCTTCAGATGATAGAAGTCCAAAAAAGACAGTATTTGAATGAAAGCGGGAGATCAAAGACCTGAAAGAAGAGAATGCTAAATTGAAGGAGATGGTTGTTCAAGGTATTGGTTCATATCAGTCATTAAACCATTTGTCAACGAATACATTTTTTTCTAAATCACTTCACACTGTATTTACTGTATTATAGGGTACTTTACTTTGTATTGAAAAAAATAATGATAGCCTTTTTGTTGGTTTGTTTTTGTTTGTTTGTTTGTTTCTGATGTACTGTGTACAGATGTGCCAGAACTCCTACGGACCATGAAGAATATCATTTATTCCGCTGTACCTCCTAAGAGATCCAGGTTGGAGCTTACCACACCACCGCTGCCCCCCCAAAGTTCCAATTCATCGCCATCCCTCCCCAGACCGCCCAGTTCCATGTCTGAGTCTGTTATTCCATCCCTGACTCCCAGTCTTCTAAGGTAATTGTTTTCTAAAGAATAAATAAATACAGTGCATAAATTAGGTCTACTGCTTGTCAAAATATCTTTAATGAGTATGACTGATCTAATTTGCTTTTATGTCTAAAGTGTCTTGGGCTGAACAAAACATACATATTTGAACCCTAAATGCTCACCTTGTTTCCTTGTGCAAACAGGTGGAGATCCATCCTGGGACTGGAGTCATGGGCCGTTTCTCAATACCAAGTACGCCAAGTTCGGACTTACGAACTTGGCAGTTTGGACTTAGCAAGTTCGACTTGGGAGTACAGTCTCTCCAGGACGGGAGGACGCAGGACCGTCATTCTGCAATTGGGACAGCAGCGTACTTGATGACGTTAGCAGGACGACACATCTCCGAAAACTTTGGATCAAATTTTAAACTACGCACTATTGTGATGAATCGACCACAGATTTTAAGTTTTAACATCCACTTTCTCACATAAAATAATCTTAAAACCACATTCCGTACTACTAAAAGAGCAGTATTTCCAAACTTGTAACTTATAGTTGAGAGTCCTCTCCTCCGGCATCGGTGCGACGAAATGCATTCTGGGATACGTGGTTGCCCCAAGTCCGCACAAGTCACCATCCGATGCATACTCGATAAAGTGGGAGGGGCAAGAACACATCCGGGTATTTGAGCGTACTTGTCGAGATGCGGACTTGAGAATTGGAACAGTACTTGGACTCAGAGTGATGACGTTTCTCAAGTACACAAGAACACAAGTACAGAGAAGAACGCATATTGAGAAACGGCCCGGTTGAGAAACTGGCGTGGACCTATGCCCTCAATGCAAATTCAGCTACAGTATTTGTGAGGCATCTGCTCACAGCAGTCTTCCCACTCGAGATACTGCTGGTGAGCAATCTTTGCGGGGGCAATGCTCGTCTATCACTGGACAAAAATAAATTGGATGCCATTTACAGTATGTTTTCAACCTTTTATGTTATGTGTTTTGCCAATAGTCCATGCTTTTTTGTATCTCCTGATTTCAAACAAGGAACCTAAAAGAAGAGTCATCATACCAACATTCTGCAGTGCCAGACTTTAGTGCCAGTTGTGTTGAATTCTATGGGAGATGCATAGAGAACATATCTGCCAAACATATCTATGTCGTATAACCGTTAATGAAGAAATGCCTCCACCAGAAGAACATAATTCATAGAATATTGTCTGATCTTCCTTTTATTATATATCATATATAGGTGTAATATTGGTCTAATCATGACATGCCATTGTAAGCTACCCCTTTCTCTGCTGTTTTAAGTGCCTTTGGAGTATCTTTGATGTCCAATAGCAAATAAACAAATGAACACATATAGATAAATCAACAAGCATTTTCTAGTCTGAAGTATACTCTTTCATGTGATAGAGGCATTTCTTCATCAAAGGTCATATAGCATGATATTTTTCATTTCAGTGAACCTTTCCATTTATCTTCCATACGCTGCTATAGAACTGCTACCAAGAGAGTCTGGCACCATTTGACATTAATATTATAATATTAATATTATATAATGATCCTTCCTTCTTTTATCAGTCTCTTTCAGACTACCAATTGCACTAAGATCGTATTTGTGTGTGTGCGTATGTTCATATGTAGGTGCAACTCTTAAGAGGTGGCCTGGGACCCTGCTCTCCAGCATCGGAACCACAATCAATGCCAAGATCACAGAGCTCCGGACCAAAAGTAAAAATGTTGCTGTGTCCACAGCATCATCTTAAATTGTTCTTAATCGGCTTGTTTTGTGTAATTGCAGTACAACAAATCAGATTGTTGTAAACAAACACATTGTTTATACTTTCGGGTGGATAACTCAGTGGGTTTTGTTTTTTTTTCTTAAGCAACAGTAAATATTAGTTCACTGATGTTAAGTGATTATGCTGCAATTGGAGTTGTGTTTTGCACATATTTGGTAGACTATTTCTGTTTCAAAGCAACCTAACAAGTTGATTTCATAGACAATTGTTTTGCATCTACAGAACTGGTGACAAGCTGAAGCACACTACACGCTGGGTTTTGGAATATGGTTTTACTATCCTGCTTTACAGTGCTGATGCAACTCAATCAACATTATCCACCTGGAAGTTAAGTTCTTTGTTGTTATTATGTCACACTTATTTGTAGTCAGGTGTTACCCATTACAGGGAAATTGTTATAAGTGGGCAGGTTAGTATTTCACTGTAATAATTGTTCGCTAAAAGTCCATCCATCCATTATCTATACTGTCTATCCCTTTTGGGGTTGCGGGGGAGCTGGAGCCTATCCCAGCTACAATGGGTGAGAGGCGGGGTACACCCTGAACCGGTCGCCACATGCAAGGACAAACAAACATTCACACTCACACCTACGGACAATTTAGAGTCATCAATTAACCTAATGAGCATGTTTTTTGGTCTGTGGGAGGAAGCCGGAGTACCCGGAGAGAACCCATGCATGCACGGGAAGAACATGCAAACTTCACACAGAAAGGCCCTGCCTGACCCGGGGATCGAACCGGCAACCTTCTTGCTGTCAGGCACGCGCACTACCTGCTGCTCCACCGTGCAGCCGCTAATAAAGTCTATTAAATTAAAAGGTTTGTCTAACAGCAATGTTTTCAGTATTACAGATATTGAAAGACTGAATTTACAGACTGCATTTATGTAACTGGAAGAGAATTGTAATGGTAGAAATTAGTTGTTCTAGATGCTGACCAGGCAGTCTGTGCCATGCTAGTTTGTAATTCAGTTTGATCCAATTTCAGTGTCAGTATAGTGTCAAATGAAGTCATGTCACTTCAATATGTGATTCATATGTTTTTGACTATGGACACATGTATGAAATTGTATAAATTCATACATGAAAAGTATTTTATATACCGCTATTGTAAGTTTCATAGGCTAACATATAAGAATTCTTGGAGAAAAAACATAAAGAAAATATAGTTTACGATGACATTATATCCCTTAACATACAAAAAACTTGTATGTAATGATACATACTCATAGATGCTTTTTATACTGGTTTAGTCATTTTAATTAGATGACATATAACAAATTTATATAAAACATATAAAGAAAGCATAATTTCCCTGCAAATTATATACACTTTACATGCAGAAAACCTACATATAATGTTATATTTTCATATATGAAAAGCATATGTCTTGAAAACTGACATATAGTTAAAAACTACAAAGATTATATGAAACATGTATGGAAAACATAATTTGCCATTCAATTTCCTTATAGACCATATACATAATTTTTACTTGATTCATACTTAATTCTTTTTATTATCTTGTATGAAAAGAATGCAAAAGAGGCCACTTTCAAGAGTGTATCATAGTTTGGGACTTATAAGTCTTATAAGACACACAATACATGTAGGTGATGGAAACTTCTTAGAAGTTTTTTATATTTCTTTTCCATATGGGTATTTACATTGTAGATTCTCACTGAAGGCATCAAAACTATGAATGAACACATGTGGAGTTATGTACTTAACAAAAAAAGGTGAAATAATTGAAAACATGTTTTATATTCTAGTTTCTTCAAAATAGCCACCCTTTGCTCTGATTACTGCTTTGCACACTCTTGGCATTCTCTCAATGAGCTTCAAGGGGTAGTCACCTGAAATGGTTTTCCAACAGTCTTGAAGGAGTTCCCAGAGGTGTTTAGCACTTGTTGGCCCCTTTGCCTTCACTCTGCGGTCCAGCTCACCCCAAACCATCTCCATTGGGTTCATGACCGGTGACTGTGGAGGCCAGGTCATCTGCCGCAGCACTCCGTCACTCTCCTTATTGGTCAAATAGCCCTTACACAGCCTGTAGGTGTGTTTTTGGGCAAGTTGTTCTAGAGATGGGTCTGCTGCTAGAACTCTGTGTGGCATTCATCTGGTCTCTGATCTGAGCTGGTGTTAACTTGCGATTTCTGAGGCTGGTGACTCGGATGAACTTATCCTCAGCAGAGGTGACTCTTGGTCTTCCTTTCCTGGGTCGGTCCTCATGTGCGCCAGTTTCGTTGTAGCGCTTGATGGTTTTTGCGACTCCACTTGGGGAGTTAGCTGATTGGTTCTTGCCATAATATGAATTTTAACAGTTGTCCAATAGGGCTGTCGGCTGTGTATTAACCTGACTTCTGCACAACACAACTGATGGTCCCAACCCCATTGATAAAGCAAGAAATTCCACTAATTAACCCTGATAAGGCACACCTGTGAAGTGAAAACCATTTCAGGTGACTACCTCTTGAAGCTCTAGTAGTATTGAGTATGCAAAGCAGTAATCAGAGAAAACTGTGGCTATTTTGAAGAAAATAGAATATAAAACATGTTTTCAGTTATTTCACCTTTTTTTGTTAAGTACATAACTCCACATGTGTTCATTCATAGTTTTGATGCCTTCAGTGAGAATCTACAATGTAAATAGTCATGAAAATAAAGAAAACGCATTGAATGAGAAGGTGTGTCCAAACTTTTGGCCTGTACTGTATATGAAATATATTTCATGTTGAACTCAGGATGCTTGTATTTAGTAAACACAAAATAAAATAAAGTAAAATAGACTGTCAATATAGATATGGGGAAGAGAAGCAAAGATCACAATCAGCTTTGATTTGGGGTTCAGTATCTTGCCCAAGGATACTTCGACCTGTAAGCTGCCAAGGTCAAACCAACAACCTTCTCATGAGAGGATGACCACTCTACCTTCTGAGACACACCTGTAAGTAGAAATAAGTATTATACTTTTTCAAAAATGTTATCTAGATTCTGCCACCTTGACTGGTGCCAATATCTTGTCTGACCTGTGGTAAGTGTCTTTGTACAGCTGTAATCAGAAAAGTGACTAGGAGAATAAATAATCCAAGAAACAAATCATTTCAAATGTTGACAGTCAGAGGGAGCTGATATGAATTAAATTGCCCACCATTAACTAACACAGAAAACCCAGGGCCTAATTTCTGGGGGTGTGGGCAACTAACACATTTGCTATCTATGCTGTATGTACAGCATGTAGGATACATATTCCAAACACGGAGGTCAGGGCGGAGGCTTTGGGTTGTCCTAGAGGGTCATTGAAGGTCCAAACAAATTATTGCCCTGTGACTCGAGTAATGTCATCCTGCTGCAACTGAAACACACCCTGTTGTTCAACACGAAAATATACATGGTGGATCAAGTATTCAGATTATCCATCCATCCATCCATCTTCTATGCCGCTTATCCCTTTCGGGGGGGGGGGGGGGGGGGGGCGGCACAAACACACAACCATTCACACTCACACACACACACCTAGGGGCAATTTAGAGTCACCAATCAACTTGTTTTTGGTCTGTGGGAGGAAGCCAGAGTACCCAGGGAGAACCCACGCATGCACGGGAAGAACATGCAAACTGACCCGGGAATCGAACCGGCGACCTTCTTGCTGTGAGGCACGCGCACCGTAGTCAGATTATTTGCTGAGCTAAAAGTAGTTATACAACAGTGCAAAAATGCAATCCGAGGAAACAATACAGCCCCCAAGACACCAGGGGCGCTGTGTGGAGACTTCCTTAAATTGTCCATCAGTACACGTCATGCAAACGGTACCTTTTAGCATCTGAGCACGCGCGTCTCTAACTCCTTCAACATCCGCCGCTAGAAGAGCACAAGTGGACGGCAACTGTATGTATTTCTACTTCACTAACTGTGCAAACTGCACTAATGTGTTAACTTTATATTTTAGAATTAGATACATCAACATTACTGCCTCATTTCTGTAATGTAAACGTAGACATTGAGTACTGTGTAATGCTAATCTTGTCACTGAAAGCTAGATCTGTCTCGTTTGGGCCACGTCAGCATCTGTAACCATCAGTGTTCGGCACTTTGACTTTCAGACAAGCTCAAATATAACGCTTTTGCTTCCTCTATTCATTAATTCACTCAACTTTTTGAACAATTATTTTGTAAATAAAGCTAAGATTAAATGGCTATAACGCTAGCTCCGTTTATAGCTAGCTAACTGTTATCCATGGATCTATTTAAGTTTAAACCGGGTTGAATCTAATTTGTCCTTTTCCTTCAGCGAAAACCAAGCTTTTGCATAGTTCAGTGTTTTTTATTCCATGGACGTTTTTCTACAAACTGTCTTCTGATAATGTATCTGATTTAATTGTTGGCTAGATTAACATCACAGCTATATTGGCATGTCATACTAAAACCATGGCGAATGCGTTGCTGCTATCTCAGCCTCTACTCTTCTGAAAAGGCTTTCTACAAGATTTTGGAACCTGGCTGCAGTGACTGAGGTGTCCACATACTTTGAGCCGTAGTATTTGCTTTTCTACCCCATCTCTCTACTATTTGTATTTTGTGTGGATTTTTGCAGCCTGTATTCTTTCCAGATGAAGATGCTGCATGCGTTTTTGGTCCTGGCTCTACTTGGTTTGGGCTCAGGAGAGGAGGGAGCCCGTTTGCTGGCTTCTAAATCCCTGCTGAACCGCTATGCTGTGGAGGGCCGTGACCTCACCCTGCAGTACAACATCTACAATGTGGGCTCCAGGTCAGGGCTGTACTGAGTATGAAAGAAAAATCTCCTATAACAACTATGAAGTTGCTAATTGACTGTGTGTAACACAACCTCTTGGCCGCTCTTGAAAACTTAATGGCATGTGAGCTGTCAAAAACAGTACATACAGTATGTACAGTACATAGTATGCTAATGAATCATGGAAAAATATTAGTACATTTAAAATAAATCTCAGAAAGCTCACAGATGACCTATTTGTTCATTTTCTGGCGGTGGACAATTATATTTGGGGCAGTTGTGGCTCAAGAGGTAGAGCGGTCCTCCACCAATCAGGAGGTAAGTGGTTCGATTCCTGGCCTCTGCAGTCCACATGCCGAGTATACTTGTGCAAGATACTGAACAGCAAAAACTGCTCCTGATGATGTCATTGGTGTGTGAATTCACATGTACATCGCTTTGGATAAAAGCGTCTGCCAAATGACTGATTGTAATTGTAATATATCACCATTTTATTTAAGCAAAGTTAAAACCACAATGTGAAAACTTGACACTGACTTTGATGATCAAAATCAAAAATTAAAATCAAAATCGATGCATAAATTCGCATGCAAGCTGTAGAATTTGAAGCAGGATAGCTGATCACGTGCATATCAGGCTCAAAATCATCTAATTTCATTTATATTAATTTGTGTTTTTGGAGTCTGACTGGGAAGCAAAAATTGTTGGGTTTTAAGCCCTTCTGCAGCCTCAGAGTTGGCCCCTCTTTCTATTTTGCTTGTTTGGTCAAAGTGGTAACAACTGTTCATGTTACTTTGTCTCTAACAGTAAACTCCGCTTTGCCCAAAAATAATCTTCTCAGTAGTTAATGCACATGCTCCACATAACTTTCTTTCTCTTTCTTTGCCGGTCAGCAACCACTGAGCTTTGAAGCATTTTTGGATGTTGAGCTGTCCGAAGGAAACGTCTCCAACTCTGTTTATACGGCATCGTGTAAATGCTCTCATTATGACAATCAGAAATCTGATCCACGTTTTTCATAATATAATATCATGTGATCAAATTCGTGCTTTTTTTTTATTACAACCCCATTTAAAAAAATATGGGACACAGTTTAAAATGTAAATAGGATGTTTTCTGATTAATTCTCCAAAGACAAGGAAATTTCTCAGTTTCAGCATTTGATTTGTTGTCTCTGTGCTATTTTCAATTAAACATGGGCTTTCAGTGTTTTGCAAATCATCAACTTTTTTTGGAAACGGGCTGTATTTGGAATCCAGGACAGGTTGAAAATATTGCTTCTCAGCCGACCTTCAGTGGCCACAGAGCTGGAGCCGGCATCCAGTTTCACGCATTTGGAGTTTTTTTTAATTTATCCACTCAGTCAAGTCAAGGCGAGGGATGACAAAAAAATGGATTGAATATGTATGTGTGTGTGTGTGTGTGTGTGTGTGTGTGTGTGTGTGTGTGTGTGTGTGTGTGTGTGTGTGTGTGTGTGTGTGTGTGTGTGTGTGTGTGTGTGTGTGTGTGTGTGTGTGTGTGTGTGTGTGTGTGTGTGTGTGTGTGTGTGTATATTAGGGTAGCCACAATGCAAAGTTGTAGCGTTTTAGAGAGGCTTGTATTTTGAAACTCCACCCTGATTGATCCTGGCTGGCAGAAAGTCCGACCTTGGCAATAGAAAAACATGTTAAATATTGTTCTGGTACCGGACAACACCCTGCTGTATTCTGGAGACATTTGTCATACAGTAAAATCCAATTCTGTCACGTTACATATGGAGTTCTTTAACTGTAATCTCTTCCTTTCTGTCTCTACAGTGCTGCTCTGGAGGTGGAGCTGTCAGATGATTCTTTTCCTCCTGAAGACTTTGGAATCGTTTCAGGAATGTTGAATGTCAAATGGGACAGGATTGCACCGTATCCTTGAGTCTTAAGTCTTCCTTATGATCCTCTCACTTTGCAGTTGTTGATGCTATAGGATGAAGTCAGTAGTGGTAGTTAAGAGGGAGAAAAACCTTATATTACCGGACAGTTCATCAAACACATATCTGTATCTCAGGTTACTCAGGTCTCTCTGTTAATAATCAATCTTGTTAGCACTTACTTCACACACATTGCAGTCAGCTGAATCTACAACACAGTCGAACTGATAAAGAGACAGTTAGTAATTTATGGGAGAAGTAGAAACCTAATCAAAGTTTTGCAGTTGAAGTAAATGGACTTCGTGGTGAATGAACTATGTTTATATAGCACTCACTAGTCACTGACTCAGAACTGACTTAAAACACTTAAAGCACTCTTACAACGCAGGTCTGTGTTAACTCATTCACACACAGTCATACAATGATGGCTAGGCCACCTGCACATTACAAGCTTTGAACCATTCAGACACACACGCACGCACGCACGCACGCACGCACGCACGCACGCACGCACGCACGCACGCACGCACGCACGCACACACACACACACACACACACACACACACTGATGGCGCAGCATCAGGAGCAATTTGGGGTTCAGTATCTTGGCCAAGGATACTTCAACATGTTGACTGCCAAGGCCAGGGATCTATCTTGGTTCAACCCAGGTGGGTCAAGGTCAAAGTCAAACTGTAGGTGGTTAGGATAACCATGACCTCTTTACAGACACTGTAGGAGGTTATCATTTTGAATTGGTTTCAAATATGCAGTGATGAACTGTTCTTCCTTTTCAAGTTGTCATTTAACCCTGGAACTTTCAGAGCCAGCAATGTCTCTCACACAGTGGTGTTGCGCCCCCTGAAGGCTGGTTATTTTAACTTCACATCTGCTTCTGTCAGCTACCTTGCCCAAGAGGGAGGACAAGTTGTGGTAAACCAGTTGATTATTTTGGTGGATCAAAGCAGTAAAAGGGTTTAGTGAAGGAAGCTGATGTGTCTGCCCTTCCTGCAGGTTGGTTATACCAGCGCCCCTGGCCAGGGAGGCATCCTAGCTCAGAGGGAGTTTGACCGGCGCTTCTCTCCACACTATGTGAGTGTTACATTCAGATGGTGTTTTTCACTCACTCACTCAGACTCCTGACTGAGTAGTAGTTTGCATGGATTTCCAGTGCACAGGACAATGAAAAAAAAAAATCATGCTTCTGCACCGGCAAGGATGATCTGATTAGCTTTTGGTGGTCAAAGATTGTGGTCACTGTGACCTCAAATCTGTCCCATTCTTGTGAATGCAATATCTCAAGAGTGCCTGAAGGGAATTTCTTCAAAGTTGACACAAACGTTCTCTTGGACTTAGGGGTGAACTGTTAAAATTTTGGTGGTCTAAGAGACAGAGGCACTAGTTTCACTAGTAGTAGTTGTAGTAGTAGTTTTTTAAGCTAGCTGTACCTAATAATTTGGCAAATTAGTGTATATTCATGAATCCTTTCTTGGAAAACCGGTTCTTACATCATCTAATATCTTGTCTGCAGTACAGGCAAATTTCACACAGAGGTGGTAATAAAAATAGTTCTTTTTTTAATGGTGATTCTGAAATTCAAAAATGACATGTTTTTCCTCTTTATTTTTTGGACTGTTCCTCGATACCTCTCTCACTTCCCCATGTCTCCCTTTTTGTAGCTTGATTGGGCTGCATTTGGCGTGATGACTCTGCCCTCCATTGGTATCCCTCTGCTTCTCTGGTACTCCAGCAAAAGGAAGTATGATTCACCAAAGGCCAAGAAGAACTGAGAAGGCACAGCTGGGGGTGGGGTGGGGTGGGGTAGGGATGGAAATCAAAGGTTTTCATTGGCACAGGATCTCTAGATAACTTATTAACCCATATTGGGGGTGAAAGTTGAACAAGCAGAACAATGACCAAGGAACATGATTGCAATTTGATCAAACAAGCAGCATGATTAAGATAACTCTGTATTAAGAATTAGACGAAAAAGTAACATAAACAACTTAAGTGTGGTTATCAAACCATGAGCATGTGCATCTACAGCTTGAGCTTCACCAGCTGCTGGTCATTCCTTCATATTTACAAATGGGTTCATGTGACAAATTACATTACAATTACAGTGGCAGCTGCTGTCGTAACAGGTTTTTGTATTTTTGTAATTGTCTGTGTAATGAACTGAATTCAGATTTGAAGTTTACAGCCAGTTGTTGAACTTCAAAATAAATTAATAAAAACAAGCTGGGTTTTTCCTAAAGCTGTGCCTGATTAATTTCTGAGGTTTTACGTTCTGTGGCAACGCTGAAAGATTTTTCCTTGACCTGCAACAAAAGATGTGTAAACATGGAGTCACATTACTTGAATCAAGTAATTAAACAGTTCTGTCCTGTAACAGAAGGATATTGTTGAAAAACAATGTGTTTTGTGTGTAGGTAACCGCTATGCAGCCTTTCAGTGTTATAGTTGATGTTTCCTGGCTTTAGTCTGACCAATCAGGTGATATTTCAAGTAACTGTATGTAGGCAATACTACAGTATGTTAAGTACACACTAAGAGCAGTCAAAAGTAGTGACATACATACTGAAAGATTGTCAAAGTGGGATATTAGCATTATGATCATTAAATGTTTTCCTTGTGCAAATGTATACACAGTACTACAATTTATTGCTTAATTGTCATGGTTATCTGTGAAGTAAGGTAATCATTTGCACAAAGAACACCCCATCTACAAACAGGTTAATTTGCTTCCATCAGGCTTGTTTTACCTCATTATCGTGTACATTTTTGTATATATCATTGACTCTACTCTCTTGAAATTTCCCCTCAGGGAGATTCAATCTGTTCTCTAATGTCTATAGATATAAAAATAAAGACCTCTACAAACATGAATTAATTAATGGAAGTTTGAGGGTACCTTCAGCTTCACTTTTTCCAGACAACTGACCTAGCAATACCACTCCATTTTGGTGATAGATATCCTGTCCAGGCCAACAGTGTAATTTGCAGTTAGCTGCTCCTATTCATTCCTGAATTCCAAAGCTTGACAAGAAAGTAAGAGGAGCAATTCATTTGTTGCTGTTTGTAAATATATTGGCAATGTGAAGTATGTCTATTTGCAGAATCTGATACTGTTACGGTAAGCAGTAGGCTACTTAATTCAGCATGACTTTGAGAAATTTGGAAATTAGTCCAGGATACATTACTTGAAAATATACTTGAAAAATGGATCTTGACTAATTGATGGGACCGAAACCTGGACATTAGTTATTAGACTTAGACTGAATTTTACTGATCCCAATTTGGGAAATTCTTTTGTTGCAACAGCAGGTTAAACAATACACATAAACATAGAATAAATCTAAGAGAAATGACTGCTCTTAAAAAATGCAACTAAGTATATAGACAGAATAGCAACGATTCTGAAAATATAACAAAGTATGTAAAATATATAAAATATGTCTAAGTGTATAAACAAATATTAACATCAGTTCTTAAAGAGAGAGAGAGAGAGAGAGAGAGAGAGAGAGAGAGAGAGAGAGAGAGAGAGAGAGAGAGAGACAGTACATATAAAGTATGTAACAGAAAAAATATATCCAAGTTGCAATTGCTAAATAAATGTAAACAATAAAAAGTATTGTGCAATATTGCAGTAGTGCAAATAATATGTTAACACTGAATATTGGGGTTTGTGAGGTTGGTAGATTAACTGTTTAAAGGTCCCATATTATGAAAAACTCAGTTTTTCTGGGATTTGGGGTGTTATTTTGGGTCTCCAGTGCTACCACACGCACACAGACTGTGAAATATGACCGTCCATGCTTTTTTAAGTGAGATATGGATTTCTGAAAGTACTCTGCCTGCAGTTTCCAGATGAGGCAGTCAAATTTGGCATGACCAATGACGTCATGGGCCGGCACATTTTTTCGACTAACCATTCAGAAGCGTCCTACTGAAAACTCTGAATCTGAGATTCTGCAGGAGCCTCCCCTCCTTCTTCAGGATCTGATTCAGGTTCGAACATGTACCTTTGAACTACTGAAGAACTAGGTCTGTTAATTGCCGCCATGTCTGCTACTTTCACAGGGGTAGTGCTACATTAGAGTCTACACTCTTCCCATTACCATGTTAACAGTGTAGGAGTGGGGCGTAGGCAAATGAGCAGAAGCTAATTTGTATGTAGTGGGAAGTAGCTCATTTGCATTTAAAGTTACAGACACCAGACAACAGCAAATTCTGAGTGGGACTGAAACAGAGGGAAATAGAGGTAGGCAAGAATCTTCTCCTAAAAGCTATTTCCAGCAAACAGCTTCAAAAAATGTTTTCTGGAACTCATAGACCTATGTTAACTTGTTGAAAAAGCTTTGTAATATGGGACCTTTAAATTACTGTTGTACTGTGTGATGGCTCATAGCAGGAATGCTTTCCTGAAGTGGTCCTTGTGACAGTGGAGCTGGAGCAGTCGATTTTAGAAGGAGCCCCGCTGTCTGTCCATGAAGTGGTGATGGTGTTCAGTTTGTCCAGTCTGTTGGTTTCATCGGCTCCCATGCAGGTCCCGCCAGCACACTGCAGCAAAGAAGAATGCACTGGCAACAACACTGGTACAAGATCTCCTAAAAGAACTGAAGAGATAGAAGAGATTAATTAGAAGAGAAATATATATATAGTCACCATGAGACTCACTACAGGAAGGAGGTCAATCTTCTGACTACGTGGTGCAGAAACAACCTCCTGCTGAATGTCAGCAAGACCAAGGAGATTGTTGTCGACCTCCGGAGAGGCCACACCCACCCGCCACTGACCATCGATGGTGCTGCTGTGGAGAGAGTGCGCAGCACCAAATTCCTCCGGGTGCACATCAGTGAGGACCTCTCCTGGACCACCAACACCACATCACTGGCAAAGAAAGCCCAGCGGTGCCTCTACTTCCTGCGCAAACTCAAGCGCGCTAGTTCCGTGGGATAAGTGAAACGTAAGAATTGACAATAAAGCTGACTTTGACTTTGTAGCCCCCGCTACGAATGGATTTGGATCACGTCACACGTTGCTTTTTAATGTAAACTGTGATCACGATGACGGACGTGAACTCCCGAGGCAAATAATAAGATTGCATCCCCACAGCTAGCAGCTCAATGTCCGGGCTACAGACACGTTCCTTTACGGTAACGTGTCGGGGATTATACCATTTCTCATTCATAAACAGCGCAATCCCTCCTCCCCTCTTCTTACCTCTTGGAGCCACGTCTGACTTACTATTTTTGCATTTTCACAGGTTTTTATGTCATATCAATTAATTTTTTGTTTTCAGTTCAGTTTAGTTTCAGTTAGTTTCCAGAGTTGGTATGGTAAATGGTAAATGGACTGTATACATCACTTTTCTAGTAAGACGACCACTCACAGAGCTTCAGTTTACATCACAAGTCTGCATTCACCCATTCACACATTACAAACTTTAAACCATTCACACACACACACACACACACACACACACACACACACACACACACACACACACACACACACGCACACACACACACACACACACACACACACACACACACACACACACACACACACACACACACACACACACACACACACACTGGCACAGCATCCGGTGCAATTTGGGATTCACTATCCTGGTTACTTCGACATATAGGTTACCGAGGCCAGGCCAGGGATAGAACCATCGACGTGATAAGTGACCGCTCTGCCGTCACAGAATAATAATAATAACAACAACAATAATAATAATAATAATAATAATAATAATAATAATACATTAAAATGTCAGTATTTGTCATGGGAAATGTTTAAAATCTGAACTTTCAGTGTGCTTTTGAGAATTAGGGTCAGTTTGGATATGAGTATTTGTAATAATGACAGTGATACTGTGACAGCTTGGATGGCATCTAAACCTTGCGTTAGATCGAACATGTATCTAAAATATTCCTCTCAATGTAAGAATGCCTTAAGATTATTCAATGTATAGTGCCCCACGTTTAATATTTTCCCCTCATAGCCTATGCATGTTATAGGCTGCTTGGATTATTTCTTGTCTAACATTTATAAACAGATGCAATGTCTATATATTTTTATCAAGCTATTGAATAAAAAAACACAAGTACTATTTTAATACAATTTATCAATATGACATGCAAGGCCGTCGCGGGGGTGGGGGGGTGGGGAGGCCTTGTGCGAACTTGAAATGCGAGGCCCTGCTCTTTGACATGGATGCACAATTGCGCATGATTAACAGACACACGGAGACAGCTATTCTGGTAATCCCGCTGCAATACGGTTTTTTTTATCAAGTCGAATAATACAGCATAATCATACACATATATAGTCTCAGCTATGACTTTTTGCAATTTATTCCAAGGGAGAGATCTACTGTGCAACGACTACGTGGCTTTAAGTCAGCTCAGTCACTTTATTTTTGGCATCTTGACATTTTAAAGAAGTGGGTTAGGACACTTTTCATTCATAAAATACGTCCATTTTCATTACAACTATAAACAACATAGTTACTGGACTGTAACTAACAAATAAGACGGACTCACCATGCATAAATTGCGCAGAAACTGATCATGTCAGAGTCACTTTCCTTGCCTTCTCAGCAATAAGATCTTAATTATCCATTTTAGATGCAATGTCCTTTTCAATTGATAGCAGGGCAAACCCACACAATCTGTCCTGTGACATGGAGGTGCGCAAATAGTTGTAAACTAGTTTCAACTTTGAAAAGCTTCGCTCGCCCGATGCCACTGGTACTGAAAAAGTCAATAGGATCCTGAGCGCAATCTCACAGTTAGGGAAAATTCCTTCAATCCTTTTTGAGCTATCGAAGCGTTTTAAATGCTGTAGTTGTTCCCTTTGGGATTATCTCTCGAAGTATCCTGATCTCTGCGAAGAGGTCCGGTGCATCCTGTGATACGGACGTGCTCAGGCGTGCTTCAGTAAGGCCTAATGTCATAGCGACAATGAAAAACCCGCTCAGTTTGTTGGATATGTTTTTTATTTATTTGTTTGTTTGTTTTAATGTGACCTTGAGAGAGACAGACAAAATCATATATAACTAATGCATTTATTTACTTAAAAAAAAGAAAAGAAAAAAAAAAAAGCAGGATTTCAGGCGCGAGGCCCCCTAGTGGCGCGAGGCCCTGTGCGGTTGCACAGTTTGCACAGTCCATGCGACGGCTCTGATGACGTGTCCCTGTCAAAAGTGAAGTACAAAAGACAAGGCAAGTTCCTGTGTGTTCGCGCCGGGAGAAGGTGCCGCGAACGCCTCTCCAGGTCACTCAACTTGTATTCACTGTAAAACGGACATGACGTCAAACTGTGAATGTGGGTGTTTTCCGCATTCCCCAACCCATTAGCTTCAGGGTGCAACTCACACGGGACAAGTTAGTGTAGCACTGGGACAGATCCACTGGATGGACGACTGTTCATGGGAACATCTAGTCAAGAAGCCGAACAGTCATAGTAGGTGAGTACGTTCTGTTTCAGTGGCTTTGTTATTGAGGCCAGCGTTACTTCTACATTTTTGTTAATCAATATTTTTCGGTTGACTTTTACGCATTTACATCGAATCTATAATCTGAAATATTGGAAGGTACTAGCTTTCGCTTTAAACTATTTGACTTTTGGGATTACGTATTTTGTTATTGCACTCATGTAAGACTTTAGGGTTTGAAGGTTTTTTGTTTTTTTTTTTCTTTTTTTTTTACGTAACCCATGATACAACAAGAGTAGAAAAAACAAAAACAAACAAACTAACAAAAACCTTTGTCCTGTCAACCATGGAGCAGATGGTGGGAGACTAAAGTGTATTTTAACTCTGATTTAATGCCAAACTAACCATATTTGACAAGATACTTCATTTACAGACATGCTACAGCTTGTAAAATGAGTATTTCCTACATAAAGAAGACAAGCAAAACAAGTCATTAAAACCTCAAATGTTTAACAATGTCCAAATAAATTGGGACAGTGTGTAAAATGTTGTTGTTGTTGGAATGTGATGATTTGCAAAACATTGAAACCCTATTTAACTGAAAATGGACAAAGATATGAATGTTGAAACTGAGAAATTTTTAAAGTGGGATGTTTTCTTATTCTTGCTTGATGTTCTATTTCAGCTGTGAACAGTTTGGGGTCTCCTTTTACTAATTTACATTTCATAATGCGCCAAACATTTACAATGGGTGACAAGTGGGCTGGAATGGAGGTAGGCAGTTTAGCACCCAGACTCTTTCACTATGGAGCCATGCTATTGTAATGCATGCAGAATGTGGTTTGGCATTGTCTGCTGAAATAAGCAAAGCCTTCCCTGAAAAAGATGTTGTCCACTTTTGTTTAGCATTAATAATGTCTTCACAAATGTGCAGGTTACCTATGCCATTGTACACTAATGCACCCCTATACCATCATGGATGATTGAACTGTGCACTAATCAGAATCAGAATCAGAAAAGCTTTTATTGCCAAGTATGGTTTTACACATACAAGGAATTTGCTTTGGTGAAGTTGGTGCATGACACATCTAGTAAAAAATAAGCTGTTAAAGTAGTAAAAAATATAGCAATATAAATATATATACACAAGTCTTTTTTTTGAAACACAGTCTGTTTTTTCAGAAAGTCCAAGCTGAGCTTTAATGTAACGCATAGAGTTACGGCAATGTCAATGTGACAGATGAGGCAGAGGTGAAGTGTGAAGAGTGTCAGGGGGGGTTCCGGGCCTTGTTGATAAGGCTGACAGCAGACGGGAAAAAACTGTTCTTGTTCTTGGCGTGAGGTTTTGGTCCTGATGGACTGCAGCCTCCTGCCAGAGGGGAGTGTCCAGGGTGGGAAGGATCAGCCACAATCTTACCTGCACGTCTCAGGGTCCTGGAGGTGTACAGGTCCTGAAGAGATGGGAGATTGCATTGCATTACCTTCTCTGCAGAATGACACGCTGCAGTCTGCCCTTGTCCTTGGCAGTGGCAGCAGCGTACCAGATGGTGATGGAGGAAGAGAGGATGGACTCAATGATGGCTGTGTAGAAGTGCACCATCATTATGTGATAACAAGCTGGATTGTCCCAACTTACATTTGTGGATGCAGCAATGAACTGTGTTCCCCATGTATGTTAAAAGAGTGGTAAACATGAGTCTGTCCGGACTTTTTTGAAACATGTTGCTGGCATCAAATTCTAAATGAGGACATAATTTTGAAAAGTAATGAAATTTCTCATTGTCTGTGCTATTTTCTTTCTTTCTTTTTTTTTTTTATTTAGAAAGCGCACTTTCAGATGACAATGCCACAATCTGTAACATTCAGCCTAAAACACATATGTATATAATGACATTATCATATAAATAATCACAGGTCATCTAAGTATTTTTCTATGTAGCTCTTTCAAATGTTTATAGCATTGTATGTAAACATTGGTGTGAATTATTTACAGAAAGAACACGGGAAGCTTTCACATTGGAGAGGTATAGGAAATAAAGTACCAGTAATATAACAATATAACAAAATAAATAGATTCAGGTTAAAGGTCACCAAAAAAACAGAAGAGAGAAAAAAAAAAGTTTAGATCAATAAACAGTTCTCCTGACCTTTTTTCAGTAATTTAAGAGAAGTCAAGTCTTATAGGTTTGACGTACTCAGTCCATTTACTCCAGATTTTGTAAAATCTATCTTTCTGGACTTTAAGGGAATATGTCAGCCGCTCCATTACGTAAATTTCATGAATAATATCTATCCATTCATCTATAGTGGGTAGATGGGGTTTAAGCCAATTTCTCGTAATAACTTTTTTACTTCCAGCCAGGAGAATTTGAACCAAATTTTTATCATTATTTCTCCATCCATCGAATTGAATGTCTCCCATATAAACTGTATCCATAGTAAAAGGGATATTGACTCCAAATATATTGTTAATATGTTTGTGGATTTCCTGCCAATAAGGAACGATGACTGGACAGATCCAGAAAACATGATAATGATTGGCGTCGTCCATCCCACATTGTCTCCAGCAGCTGGAACCCCCTCCCCCATGTCTCTTTTGTAAGGGTGTAATAAAATATCTAGCTAAATTTTTCCAACAAAATTCATGCCAAGTAGTTGAGCAAGTTGAAGTCCATTGTATGAGGCATATTCTTTTCCAAGCATCCTCTGTTATGATCAAATTGCCTTCTTTTTCCCACTTTTCTTTTATATACCAGGTATTTCCTGATTTGCGATGGAGTATTCCTTTATATAGTTTAGAGATAATCTTAGTACACGGAGATTCTGATACTGACAAGAGAATTTTCAAAATTCCTGTTTCTACTTTACCTAAATTTGGTCTCAGATTCTGGTTGAAATAATTTCTAACTTGAAGATATCTATAGAAATCCTTTTGTTCAAGATTGTACCTATTCTTTAAGAATTCAAAACTATGGAATGTCCCCTCCTTAGTGAATGAGTAATAATTTGTTAAACCTTTAGCAGCCCATTTTTTAAATCTACCATCAGATCTGTTTGGTATAAATTCAGTGTCATAAGCACACCATCGCAGTAATTTAGTTGAATCATTTAAATTACAAGTTTTCACAATTTCCTGCCAGGTTCTCAATAGTATATTTAACCAAGGGTTGCCCATGTTCAGCTGTTTATTTAAAAGTTCATTATCTGCAATAATAGCTTCAATGGGTATCCCTTCTAGTAGCTCATTTTCAATTTCTTTCCAACGTGCAGAATAAGCTGGGGTACATAAGCAAATCAATGGCCTCAAGTGTGCTGCTAAATAATATTCTCTGAAGGAGGGGAGACCCATACCCCCACTCTCTTTGCTTAGTTGTAAGGTCTTAAACTTGATCGTGGGTTTTTTTCCCTGCCATAGATACCTGGATATCATCACATCCCATTCTAGGAATTGTTTGGTTGGTATTGACACTGGTAGGCTTTGGAAAAGATAAAGCAATCTTGGCAATATGTTCATTTTAATGGACTCCACTCTGGAACTTAAACTCAAGAAAGGGATAACATTCCAACGTGAAATATCAGATTTCAACTGGGAATTTAAGGGGTTATAATTCAGATCAAATAATTTTGTGATATCCTTTGTTAAGTTTACCCCTAGGTATCTGATTGATTCTGCATCCCATTTCATTTTGTATTTGCTTCTGATGTGATTAGGTGGGTTATAATTACAGGTGATTACCTGTGTTTTTTGTATATTAAGTTTATATCCTGAATACATCCCATATTGTTCTAGCAGGTTCATAAGCTTTGGAAGTGACTGTGTGGGTTGTGATAAATATATCAATACATCATCCGCAAATAAGGCCAATTTATTTTCTCCTGATGGCATATTTATTCCTTTAATGTCTGTATTTTGTCTGATCCATTGGGCCAAAGGCTCAATAAACAGAGAGAAGAAGAGAGGTGAGGCACAGCAGCCTTGTCTAGTTCCCCTTTCAAGGATGAATGGATTAGATAAGTCACCATTGATTTTTATTTTTGCAGAAGGTTTATCATATAGGGCTTCAAATACTTCAATAATAGATTTATGAAAGCCAAATCTTTCTAAAACTTTATATAAAAAGGACCACCTGACCGAATCAAAAGCCTTTTCGGCATCTAGACTAATAATGGCTGTTTCTATACCTTGTTCGATAATCCAATCTATTATATGCAAAGTTCTCCTAATATTATCTTGTGTTTGTCTTTGTCTCACAAAGCCAGTTTGGTCGAAGTGGATTAGTTCTGGTAATATATTTTCAATTCTTTTGGACAGTACGGTTGTAAATAATTTGTAGTCTATATTCAATACACTAATCGGTCGGTAATTACTGCACTCAAACTTGCCTTTTCCATCCTTTGGTAACACAGAAATAATGGCATATCTCCAGGAGGCCGGAATTTCTTTCTTCTTCCATACCCAATTAAAGGTTCTCAATAGTACTGGAGCCAGTGTTTCCTTCATAGTCCTGTACCATTCAGAGGTGAAACCATCTGTGCCCGGTGACTTTCCTGTTTTCAATTTACTTATTGCTGCATTTAATTCTCCTATTTCTATTTCAGACATTAGTTTGTCATTTTGTTCATTAGTAATGGTAGGTAAATTAAGAGTGGCTAAAAATGATTCAATCTGAAGGTCATTATTCGTTTCTGATTGGGAAATGGAACGATTTATAGAACATCTCAAAACTCTGCTGAATTCTTTCTGTATGTGTCTCAATGTTCCCCGAGTGAGGATTCCTTATTTTATGTATTGAATTATCTGCTTGTTGTTTGCGTAATCTGTAAGATAGTAGTTTGAGAGATTTTCCACCAGCTTCATAATAACGTTGTTTTGTAAATAACAGCATTTTCTGTATTTCCAAAGTGTTAATTTCATCTATTTCCTTTTTTATTTTATTCATTTTTAATCTGGTTTCCTTATTTAGAGTCTCTACATGGTCTCTTTGTAATTCCTTTAATTTCTCTTCCAAATTAATGAGCCTTTCTTTTCTGAGTTTCTTTTCATACGACAAGATTATTATTATTATTATTATTATTTTACCTCGGAGTACCGCTATAAGCGCATCCCAGAGCACAGATGGTGTCACCTCCCCATTATCATTTAGCTCCAGATATGTTTTAATTTCCTTCTCAATTTTTTCCTTAATCTGTGGGTTGTTCAGAAGATTCGAATTCAGGCGCCAAGGTAAAGATCTTGGTTTATTGTCTAAATTTATTGACATGTATATAGGGCTATGGTCAGATAAAGTAATTGGACCAATATCGCATTGTTCTATTCTGTGAAAGTATTTACTAAAGGTGAAAAAATGATCTATTCTAGAGTAAACTGCGTGAGGTGAGAAGTGGGTAAAATCTCGGCCAGACAGGTACAATTCCCTCCAAACATCGATAATTCCCACTTCTTTCATCAAAGCCTTTACTTTCTTACTGATAGCATTTAAGTCTGACTTTCTATTGGAGGAGTCTAATCTAGGATTCAAACGAATATTAAAGTCTCCTCCACAGATTAAAGTGCCCTGGCTTTTTGTAGTCATTATTTCAAATATTTTCTTTTAAAATAGCCAGTCACTTCCAGGGGGGATATAGACATTCAGGAGGGTTATTAAGGCTCCATTAATTCTCCCAGTAACCAAAACAAATCTTCCTTCTTTGTCCCTAATTTCTGACACATGTTCATACTTAACTTGACCTGATATCAATACAGCCACTCCTGCGGCGTCCTGATTTATGAGAAGATGAGTATATGTATTTGAAACCCATTTTGTTTAGCTTATTATGCTCTGTATCACTCAAATGCGTTTCCTGTAGGAAATCGATTTGAATTTTTTCTTTTTTTAATTTGGACAAAATTTTCCCTCTTTTGATTGGACTATGTATACCATTGACATTAAAAGAAGCTACTTTCAAAGTTTTACCTTGCATACACGTAAACAGAGATCAGCCTCCACATACTTCCTAGGAAAGCCTCCCCTCCCTGAAGGAACTGACAGGGAGTGAACATAGAAAAACATTATTGAACCATAAACACAGAACAGATAAACATATAACATAACAAAGCTGCGTATGACTTCCACTTCAGAGGTCTTTGTTGTGACCCTACTAGAGTCACTAGGGAAAGCCCCTCCCTGTATCCAGAAGAGGGGGCCCTTCTCAAGATAGCTGCATCACAAAGTCCCCTGTTGCCCCCTGTAATTCTTACATTTAGTGATTAACATATTTGACCAGAATAACCAGGTAATACAAACATTTCCCTGTTTAGATTTAGGTTTTTATATTAACAAATGCACTTGTCCAATCCCTCAAACGTTGGAGGGGAAAACATCAAGAAAGGGGGCTCATCTACCAGATAAACATGACCAGTCTTAACTCAAGTTGTTGGAGGTGAGGCCCACCTGAAAGATTGTAGCCGCTCCTTGAAGTTGGACTCAAGTCTGGAATGGGATGCGCGTCTCCCCCTTCGCTGGCTGCTCCTCTCCCATGTCAGCTGCCGCAGTTTGTCCATCAGAGTCTCTGGAAGTTTGATGATCTCTACCGTGTATCCTCTATGTATATGTATATATATATGTATCCTCTGTCATATGCCGCTTCCTCTGCGCTCTCGTAGATCCAGGTTTCATCATTATATTTAACTTTGAGCTGCGCTGGGTACAGGGTTTGGAACGGGATCTGGCAGTCCTTCAGGATCTTGTGTATTTCTGTATATGCCCTTCTTTTCTGAAGATTACGCGGTGCGTAATCGTTGTCCAGGTTTATTCACCTCCCTTGCCAGGTAAAGCCCTTTTTCTGCCAAGCTGAACGGAGAACATTCTGTCTGTGCTATTTTCAATCAAATATGGGGGTTTAGTGTTCTGCAAATGATCACATTCTGTTTCTATTTTTGTTTTACAGTGTCCTAACTTTTTGGGAAATGGGGCTGTACCAAAACAATCAAAAATCAAATAGTGCATTAGCCACATACAAATCTACTACAATGAGATAAATTATATGGCAATATGCATATGCACACACATTTGTGAGTCAATTAATAATGATGGAAAGCACACAAATTTTATCTTTTCTATCTCAGTGGGCATTGACATTTTAGCTGGCAACAGTAATTTCAGTTATTTTGAAATGCCTATAACATCGGTAAACAATATCCTCTTTTTTTCTGCCAAATGTTTTGGAAAGTGGATCCTTGATACTTATGTGGATTCTGGATACTTATGAAAAACTGGGTCTTAAATTTCTCAAAGGCAATGTGTCTGTGTTATACCCGCACCGTACGAGCAGCAGCCTGTTACAGCAGCTCTCTAGACTCTTAGGAGTTTTTTTTATCTTTTGTATTTTTCTTGTGTGTCTTTTTTATTCATTTTAGTGCTACGTGTTTGTAAATGTCTGGCGCATCAGAGACATTAAACACGGTAACTCTGGCGCTACTTCTTGATCATTTTTAAAACCCGTACAACTTTCTCCGTGTCTGTGGTTCCGTGAGAGACAATGGCTTCCATTGTTTACAATAGGGATCAGCTGCTGGCCCTGCGTAACATAGCTGTGCGGCCGGAGGAGTGACCTGATGTCCCCCGTGAGTTAAGGAGGAGGATGCGGGGGTGCCGCGCAGGGATCAAATGTCGCGACAGGAGGAGAGCTTATAGACTGACTCTCCCGTCCGTCATCATGGTGAACATAAGATCTCTCCCCAGTAAGATGGATGAGCTGGCGGCGCTGACCCGACATGAGCAGGAATATCAGCGGTGCAGTATGTTACTGTTCACAGAGACGTGGTTGGGAAAGCAGCACACAGACGCGTGCGTGCGCTGGATGGATTTTCACTCATACGGGCAGACTGGACAGAGAGAAGCGGGAAGAGGAAAGAAGGAGGGCTGGCAGTGTTTGTGAACGATAGATGGTGTAACTCCAGGCACATCACTATCAAAGAGCAGCAGTGCTGCCCGGACATTGAACTGTTGGCTGTTAGTCTGAGGCCATATTATCTGCCGCAGGAGTTCTCACACACCATAGTGGTGGCTGTGTACAGTATATTCCTCCCTCTGCTAACGACGATGCAGCATGTGACGTCATTGACACCGTGATCAGCGGGCTGCAGACTCAGAAACCATAGGCCCTCTTACTGATCTGTGGGGATTTTAATCATACCTCTCTGTCCTCCAAAACACTGGACTTATTCTATGCCAACACCAAGGAGGCATACGAATCATCACCCCTCCCTCCTCTGGGAAGAGCTGATCACAACCTGGTTCATCTCCTGCCTGTCTACAAGCCCCTTGTCAACAGGCAACCAGCTGTGTCCCGCAGAGTGAAGAGGTGGTCTGACGAGGCTGAAGAGGCTCTGAAGGACTGCTTCGATACAACCGTGTGGGATATATTCAGTGACTCTCAGGAGGACATCGACAGTTTGACAGACAGCATCACGGACTACATAAACTTTTGTGTGGAGAACACTGTACCCACCAGGACTGTACGGTGTCACTCTAACAACAAACCCTGGATTAATCCTGAAATTAAGGCTCTTTTAAAGGAGAAGAAGAGGGCCTTCAAGTCAGGAAACAAAGAGGAGCTGAAAACTGTTCAGAGGGAGAAGGAAAATCAGGGAGGGGAAGGACAGATACAGGAGGAGAATGGAGCAACAGCTGCAGGAGAACAACACCAGGGGAGTCTGGAAAGGCCTGAAAACCATTTCAGGCCACCAGAAGCCAAACCCCCAGGCAGCTGGGGATTCAAAGTGCAGATGAGCTGAACACCTACTTCTGCAGGTTTGAGGATACATCTGCCCCTCCCCCATCTGTACCAGCAGCAGCCCTCCTTTGATCTGCCAGCACTCTGCCCAAGTACTAGATTTCACGTGCCGGTGGCACTAACATCGCACCTCAATGATTTTAGCATATAAGGACACAAAAAAACAGTAGTGCAAAAAGTAGATTTGTGATATTGTCATATGAAACAACATACATTTGTAGTGTGTACTACCTTAATTTGATGTTGCATTCGTTGATAAAATGTCGGGGCACCACCTTCCTCAGCTAAGAAGGACTGCAGAAATTAACTGCTATACGCTGATAAATACTAACGAATGAATTAACAGTAAACCAGTCTGATAACCTGAGGTGTAAATTCTGGATACAGGGATCGTAGATATTCAGTTCAAAAGGACACCGTCTAACCAGGACTTAAATCAAAATATCATTTATTAAGCAGAATTGTGGATAATGGGTAATGTACCATGAATAATAACACAGAAGATGGGAGGTGATATGACAGAACACACAAGAAACTTATGGCAAAACAATGGTAAATAAATTGGCGATAGTGAGAGGCAGTCGAAAAGGAATAATGGGGACGCGAACGCAGAGTTAAGGGAAAGACGATTAATGGAGAGAATTTGGACGAATTGGCCTACTCTTAACCTCACGGACCAACTCTTATTCAAACCCGCTTAGCGTGCCTACTTGGTTGCTGGCGTCCCGTTGTGCTCTGCTCCGAACTGGCTCGAAGACGTTCCAGATGTTCGTCCGCGGCTCGATCTGCTTGGTGGTCTAGTGGAAGGCCCAGGCCTCCAAGATGACGAGCTGGTGCTGAACGGGGCGTCTCTGGAACTGGTTCGGCGGTCGGTTACAGATGATGGACTGCTCCGGATGGTTGTGAACCGGACCAAGGATCAACAGCTGGCCGCAGGGTTTGGTTCGGTTGAGTCCGTGACGGATTATTTTAGACTGATAGTACAAATTAAGAGTTTCTTCGATGGCCGGTCGAAGAAGGCTACAAAATTAGTATTACTTGCCTAAATTTACTAATGAAAACAAAACAAAACATTGGGCTAAAGAGGAAGTTAACTTTGAAGCTTACGGCAAATTATAAGAATACGTCTACTGAAGATAATTTACGCTACCCGGAATGGCTTGGAGTAGCTCGAAGACGAAAACTTAAGGAGCAAAACGACTGTGCAAAACTTAAGACAAAAGCAAAGAAAAGAACTCAGCTGAGAGTAACTAGACGTGAAAAGAAACAAAGGAACAGGACTAAAACCAACTAACAAAAAAAACAAAAATCTACTAAAAATCTACTGAAACGCGCACTACACGCAGTTTTTAAAGGTCGCTCCGGGGCGTGTCGAAAGGCAGGCCATCGAATCACGTGAGACTCTTTGTGACGCGCGGCGTAATCTCGCCTCATGGAGCTGAACTAATCAAAGAATCATACGAGGGGCTCATCTGGTTCTCACTATGGTCAATCACATATAATTTCAATGACCAATTTTCAATGGCATTTCAACATTGTTCACAGCATGCATTAGACACTTTCTATGGTTGGGTGAGAACATTAAATAATAATCATGGTACAGTTTTATCCCAACAGGTATAATAACTCAATGAATAACTAATACAAAAATAAAGGTAGGAATAAAGAGAGGCAGATTATATTTGTCAAAATGATTATCACGATTATGGTTACTTATCGATAAATGTGCCAAGTCAAGCATATTCAATCTGACGGTTAGGAAACTCTGGATGGCAGTATGGTTTTGTGGTGACCATTCATACAAACTTTTCTAAAACCGTTAAAATCAAAACTTGGTCATACTTCAGGTCAGAGATACGGGAAAAACATCAATATTATGCGTACCCCGAGTCCTGCAAGTTGAAAACATGAAAAGTGAAGTTTAACATAAAAGTCTGGTTATCTTGGAGTGTTGAGGAAAATCACACAAGCATACACAAGTTGCCTCAATGGATGTCCGGTTTACGACCCATCAGCATTTGCTGATGTTTGTGGATGTTCCTCTGGAGCCTGGCGTTTGTCTCTCCAGACGGTTTTATTGTCTTGATCACTCTTGGGGCTATCAGGAGAGAATTAGCATTGCCATGAGAAACATAGTGAGGAGAAGGTGAGGAGAAGGCCACCTTTGATGTTGAGGTGTCTGTGTCCCTGGCTTCCCTGAAAAGAAAACATGGAGGAGATGTCTCTTGTCCAGACATCTTTTCTCTCTTCGAAATCAGATTGCATTATAGGTAAACCAGATGGTCTACAATTCAATCAGTTGGCGGGTTTACACCTCCATTTCCCTTGAGTATCACCAGAAAAGGAGGGAAAGAAGGGGTCAGTTAAAGGCCGGTTCTGCTACACATTGTTGATGGAGTTGAACAGTCAAAGGGACATCTGCATCCTACCTCAGTCTGAAGCTGGGGACAGTGATACAGCTGTGGAAAGTATCCTGCATTGTACCAGTGCCAAAGCACCACAAGAACAGCTACAGGCTGTTGAAGACTCTGGTCCATTTCCACCATGGTGAATGGACTGAGTTTGCTGACCAACCTGGCATTGGTAAATGGTAAATGGACTGTATTTGTATAGCGCTTTTCACTCATACACACACACACATTCTTACGGCAGCTAAACCACCTGCTCATTACGAGCGTTATTCACTCACACACCGATGGCATAGCATCGGGGGCACTTTTGGGATTCAGTAGCTTACCCAAGGATACTTCGGCATGTGTGCCAGGGAACGAACCACCGACCTTCTGATAGGTGGACGACTGCTCTACCTCCTGAGCCACAGCCATCCACTGGGAAGGATGGTGCCATGTACTGCCTACATAGATTCCACTTTCACCTGAATAAAGCTGGAATCACTGGGAAAAGCTGTGATTATTTTTTTATTTCTCCAATGTCTTTAATACCATACAGCCCACTTTTCTGAGGGCCAAGTTGGAAAGGGGTAGGCCACCACCTCACAACATGGATCATGGATTACTTCAGCAACCCACCAAAGTATGTGAGGATACAGGACATGAGTCCAGCATGATTGTCTGGAGCACAGGAACCATGTAGGCAATGGTCCTCGCTTCCTTCCTCTTCACCCTCTTCATAATCAACTACCTGCCTACTGCAAAAGTTTTCTGATGACTGCAGTAATCCCTTATCACAGTTGGAGGTGACAGGGAGCACAGAGAACAGACCCAGGGCTTTGTGGACTGGATCAATGCAGTGAAAAGGAAAGAGCTGGCAGACTTCCACAGGTGCAACCAATCTCCTACACCAGGGAGCATCCAGGGAATGGACATTGTGATGGTGGAGTCGTACATCATCTCACTTAAATAATAAAATGGACCGCTATTGTTACATTCCCAGAACATTCTGGGAAGGTGAGCTGAATGTTTAAGAAAGGTTACTTGAACATGTCCCCTTCACATTTTGTAAGTTTTGTCATGTAAAACCAGCATTATTGTTAAATTCCCTGAATGTTCTTGGAGAGTCAGTTGAATAAGCTTTATTTTACAAACTTGTTGTAGAGTCATCTTAGTTCTGTGTTGAAAACTCTCCTTTTATCATCTAGACAATGTTAAGGGAAACATTCAAGTAACCTTCCTTGAACATTGCACTAACCTTCCCAGAACACTCAGGGAACATAACAATAATGTTGTTTTTAGGTCTGAAAAACGTGCAGTGTTAACATCTGGAGAATGTTGTATAGGAATGTTCAATAAACATTCTCAGAACCAAAAAAATAATGTTCCCAGAATGTGTGAGGAACCAAATTTTGCTAACTGGGTAATATCTGCCTTTTACTCCACCCTTTACCAGAACTCACCCACACTACAGTACTCTACCACATATATATATATATTTATGCATTGATTCAACCAACAGGTGAAGGGTCAACTCAAAAATGTGAATTTTGTGGGTTGCTGAATGAAATAAATGTCCTTTTGCACAAAATTAATACATTTGAGTGAACTTTTTAAACTTAATCCCCTTCAGCAGTTTTAACTTAAGATGAAGACTTGTAAATGCCACAAAATGTGCCTGATTTGATCTAATGAGCATCTACAACTGCAACTGTATCAAGGTTCTAGGTTTGTTTCTGCATGCTCAGAAGCTCACTATAGGGATGATGCCTGCAAGCCATTTGGAAAAGATGTGAGATGTGCATGCACTTTATTTTGCATTTGCACAGGGTAATTACAAAACAGGTGCAAAGATAGCCGTTGACCTATTCTGATGATGGTACATTTCACCAAGTATTTTCCAATGCCAAGTTCAAACTATAGTGTACAGTGCTCATGTTAGTGGAGTTTAGTTTCTTCAAATTCAATTCAATTCAATTCAATTCAATTCAATTCAATTCAATTCAATTCAATTCAATTCAATTCAATTCAATTCAATTTCTGAGTTTCTTAGTTTCTTCAAATAAAGCTGATCTTGGCACATTTGTCTTAAATTGGATCTACAATCCAAAGTTCTCTCCTCACCTGGTCTATTTTGTAGGACAGATTGAAACAGGGGGCTGTATGCTGTAAATTGTGGGTGAGGTGGTGGGCAATGGAGTGGATGCACAGAGTGGCTTTGAGCTGAATGTTGTCAGGAGAGGGTGTAGGTGGGTGTGAGGTTGTGCACTCTGTAGATGATGGGGTTGCAGCAGGGAGGACTGGACAGAGGGAGTGTCAGATCAAATCAAATCAAATCTAGTTCAGATTATTCACCTACTTCCATCCCCCCACCGGCTGGGAGTTGAGTTCCTTGTAGCCAGAGGTGATTTTAAGGCCCCTCCAGACCCTGCTGATGTTGTTCTGTTTCAACTAATTCTCCATCTTTCTCCTGTTGATGTTTTTTACCTGCCTCATTCTCCTCCTCAGCTCCTTCTGCAGATTTTTCAGCTAATCTTTGTTTTCTGATCTATAGGCCCTCTTTTTTTCCTTGAGGAGAGCCTTTATGTTAGAACTAATCTAGGGTACATTGTTGGAAAAACACTGTACAGTCCTGTGCATTCTCCAGACTGTAGTTGATAAACTTATTTAGTTTGTGAGACTGCCAGCATACTCCCTATGAGATTCTTAAAGTAATTGTCACATTGTTGTATTCTAAGTCTTTCAAAGCCTCATCAGGTTTGTTTGACCATCTTTTAACTCTGCGAGTGACATTTGGCTGCCTGTGTATGGGAGGTTTGTACACAGGTAGGAGGTACACTATATTGATTTTTTTTTTTCCTTTTTTTTGAAAATAGTAGTGAGCAGATTTCTATATCTGGGGTGCTTTTGCAGTGCAGAAACATACACTTTTTTTTTATAAACTTTATCTTTATCTCTCATTTCTAACCTTTTAGACAGTGATAAACCACTATGTCTAAAACTATAAAACTTCAGATTTCACGTTCAATTTCTGATGTCAATTAACTTATCACTTTTTAAAGTTTAGGTTTTTTAAATTTGAAAGAATCCCTTGGGAGACTAGTCAGTTAATTGCTGTTTCATCTTGTCATTTTCCATACTCTTGTGAATTTCCCTTGGGGATGAATAAAGTATCTATCTATCTATCTATCTATCTATCTATCTATCTATCTATCTATCTATCTATCTATCTATCTATCTATCTATCTATCTATCTATCTATCCTCAAAATGGTTAAAAGTTAATAGTGTGTACACCAAGAAAACAATGTACACCATAAAATAAAAAAATGAGCACCATATTCTGTGTAATATCTAAATCTGTTATTCATACTCAGGTCCAACTTTGGTGTATGTGGAAATTGAAGGATCATGAGCCACTTTGAAGATCACTGTTAAATAGCCAGGAAGGGACCAACAAAGGACCAAGGGATCAAAGTGAAGCAAATCAACATGGCAGTCTTCAAGCCTGAAAATGTGGCAGACTTCTATGAGATTGGGGAAGTTCTCGGAAGGTATGGATATGGCTGGTTGTTTTTAAGCTCAACCAGTATCAAGCCATGTTTATCACAATGCAGTCAAGTATTTGGACATCTATAGATTTTGTTGTTGTGTTTCATCTGTACACCAGCACCTTGGGTTTTAAAATAAACAATGACTATGAAGGTAAATTGCTAATTTTCAAACTTAACAATAAACTAAGCTGATTTCATGGTTAATAAACTTTCATGCAAAAAATGTTCCAAAAAAGCCATCACAAGACAAATTAGACAGTCTCTTGGATTGTTAACCAACCCACGAACATTCAGTAATTCAAAATGTAACTAAGTAATTTTAAATATATGTATATAAAGTTTATGAAGTAGTATATGATTCCACTGAGTTAAATATTCAAACTCAAGACTTTCCCACATTCCCACAGATAACCGTAAATAGACAAAGACATGCACTTAATCACGTCTTTTCACATGAATACCTCTGTCTTCCCCAGCAGTGTTTTAATGAAAAGACAATGAAATGCAATTTCGCTGCTTGTTTTACATCTGTGAGGTTCTTTAACAACAAGAGCAGCATGCACAGCTGTGGCTATTTATGGAACTGGTGTTATCCTTCATAAATCAAATGGACACCATCTTCAGCAGTAATGATAGCTCAATCATCAAATGAAATTTCATCGATTGAAAAGCTCAAGGAAATAAAATGTTTTAAATTTAAATAAGTATAAGGATAAAACCTCTTAACTAACAACATCCTGTTAGTCACCTTAATTTTTTTTATCTCCCCAACCTCATATCATGCAAACCATATGTGCTGGTCTGATGTGTACTTGAGTTGTGCACATTTTCTCAGCATATTTAATATTTTCCAGTTCATGTACCAGTTCATGTGTGGAAAATTGTACACGTATGTATTGCTTTTGTATTGCACATTATTTATACATAGGGATCAGATATGTATCTTGGAAATCTTATTGTTGCCGGAAGAATGCATATATTTTTGGCTTGTGTAGGGGAATCAGTTCATTAAACCTCTCAGTTAATGTTGCATTCATTAATAAAATAGGGGCACCAACCTTCCTGAGCTCAGAAGGATTTTATTTATTATGTCTTGCAAGTAGAAGTGTCTGTGTCTCTTGCTCCCCTGAAGGAATGTGAGAAGGTGTTCTACAGCCAGACATCTTGTCTCTCTCCAAATTAACACTTCCCTGTAAACAGTTCAAATGGTCAATAGCTCTTAAAAGTTGGGATGTTTTACAACTTCATTTCTCCTGAAGGAATGCAAAAAAAAGGGTAGAGAAGGTCAGTTACAGGTCAGTTCTGCTACACTTGTGACTAATAGGCTCTGTAACATGCATACTGAGTTAGCCATATAAGAACTGTCGCCTTGTCATTGTCTTAACACTACATTTTAAAGTTTATAAAAAGTTATGATTCCTACACTTGTCACCAAGAAGAATGTGAAGTTTTAAAATTTCACTTTTAAAGCTGAAAGTGAGGATAGATCCGAGAGGCTAGAGTACAGTGGCAAACAATG
Source organism: Chaetodon trifascialis (assembly GCF_039877785.1). Lineage (NCBI taxonomy): Eukaryota > Metazoa > Chordata > Actinopteri > Chaetodontiformes > Chaetodontidae > Chaetodon > Chaetodon trifascialis. The sequence continues at coordinate 25,106,351 of NC_092072.1, forward strand.
CTAAACTTGTTTGTGTCCAAAAATTTATAGACACAACTGCATGTGATTTTTGTCGCTGATGTTGGCCCACCTAGCAATCTTTTTAACAAGTTTTTTTTTCATTATTTCTTTTCTTCAAATTTCTGCGTGGAAATGCAATAGTGGATTTATGGGGGAAGTTGCATTTTCTCTCATGTAGGTTCAAAGAATTACTTTTTAAATTCAATTTTCAATTCAATTCAATTCAATTTTATTTGTATAGCGCCAAATCACAACAGAAGTTGTCTCAGGACACTTTCCATATAGAGCTGGTACAGACCAAGCTCTTTTATCTACAAAGAAACCAACAATTCCCCCATGAGCAAGCACTTGGCGACAGTGGCGAGGAAAAACTTCCTTTTAACAGGCAGAAACCTCGAGCAGAACCAGACTCTGGGTGGGCGGCCATCTGCCTCGACCGGTTGGGTGAGAGAGGAAGAGCAAGAGAGGGAGAGTGAGACAGACAGACAGACAGACAGACAGACAGACAGACAGACAGACAGACAGACAGACAGACAGACAGACAGAAAAGCAGTCAGAGAGAGAGAGAGAGAGACAGAGAGAGACAGAGACAGAGAGACAGACATGCAGTCACAGTAACAGTGACAGTGGATGTAATAACAGCAGTAGCAGTTTCAGTGGATGTCAGGCAGGGCCAAGGCAGGAGATGCAGCTGAAATCCACAATCCAGATTCAGCCACTGTCCATGGGAACCTGCAAGACGACAAAATGAGAATTTGGAATGCAGTGCAGTTTTGCTGAGCTTCTGGGGAAAACAAAAAATTACAAAATGTTGTTGTTGTTATATCTCAAGCTTCGTGTTTACTATGAATTATGTTCTTGCCCCATCCAGGGGGCATTTCGCTCAGGTTCGACAGGTTTGTGAGCGGTCCACTGGCACTTGTTGGGCAGGCAAATTCCTGAAGATTCGGAAGAGTGCCTGCAGTCGTCTGGGTCTGGAAAGGACCAGTGTAGAGCAAGAGGTGGAGATTCTCCAGGCTGTTCAACATCCAAACATTGTGACTCTCAAAGATGTTTTTGAGAGTCGAGCTGAAGTGGTGCTCATTTTGGAGCTGTGAGTTGACGTGTGTGTGTGTGTGTGTGTGTGTGTGTGTGTGTGTGTGTGTGTGTGTGTGTGTGTGTGTGTGTGTGTGTGTGTGTGTGTGTGTGTGTGTGTGTGTGTGTGTGTGTGTGTGTGTGTGAGTTTGTTTCCATGGACTAATCCAGTGTGCATTTGTGGATCATATGTCAAGGACTTGTCATAGAAAAGCGCACAGGTGTTACTGTGTTTGATGACTCTGCTCCAGTTACTTGTGTCAGTAAATCCTGGAATTAGTGCAAATGCCGACATTGTATTTTAACATTACATTCTGTTGAACAATGTTATTAATTATACTTGTTTTGACAAGTGAGGCTCACAACTCTCCCATGTACAACAATAGCAGTTGCACCCTAAAACTAACCTGAGAGTAGACCTGGTGAAAAGAGGGAGAGTAGTATATTGGTAGATGGATAGACAGGTAGAGAGAGCTGAGGTATTGCAGGGCTTGGTTTATGGCATCATCCACAGATGCCCTTTGTGTGAAATGCAGAAGGTCTGGTTTTAAGATTTTGTAAGATGGCTATCTCAAAGCATTTCATAGAGGAGTTGAAATCCATTCAGTCTCTGGCTCCAGGGAACATATTATCACAGAATTTTGTTCCAAATTGTAAACTGTGTAACGTAAAAGATGAAGAAGTCACTGGTAATGTGTGATTGTGAGCAATAGCCTTCAATAAGGTCTGCATGTATTGTGGTTCTCATATATAGAGAAACACTGCACTACAACACACATTTGTTTTTTCAGTGTTGGTGGAGGGGAGTTGTTTGACTTCATTGCTGAGAAAGAGAATCTGTTGGAGAGTGAGGCCATTGAGTTCATGAAGCAGATCCTGGAGGGACTAAGATTTATGCACAGAAAGAACATTGCTCACTTTGACCTCAAGGTACGAGTAAACTGAACTAAATTGCTTCTCTGCTTGCTGTTAATGTTTTGCTTTTTTTTGTTAGGAAATTACATTAAAATATATGCTTCCACCATCACAGCATTATTCTCTCTATTCAGCCAGAAAACATCATGCTGTCAGATAAAGTGTCATCACACCCCAACATCAAACTCATTGACTTTGGTCTGGCCCACCATTTTCATCAGGGGGAGGAGTACAGGAGCACAAGTGGCACCCCACAGTACATTGGTAAGGATGGGTAAACCTTCATTTCATATATATATATATATTTTTAATCCCCTTCTCGCCCCGCCTGGGGCGGTATTGTGCCTTCTTCAAGTTCGGGTCCTCTACCAGAGGCCTGGGGACATCTGAGATCTCAGATATTCTTCCTGGTATCTGCTGGAGCCATTCTCCCAGCTTGGGGGTTACCGCTCCGAGTGCCCCGATCACTTACTGGAACCACTTTTGCTTTTATGCCCCACATCTTCTCCAACTTCTCCTTGAGACCCTGGTATTTCTCCAGCTTCTCGTGCTCTTTCTTCCTGATGTTTCTGTCACTTGGGATCGCTACATCCACCACTGTGACTGTTTTCTGTTCTTTGTCTACTACCACTATGTCTGGTTGGTTCGCCATCACCAGTTTGTCTGTCTGGAACTGGAAGTCCCACAAGATCTTGGCTCGGTCGTTCTGGATCACATTTGGAGGTGTCTTCCACCTTGATCCTGGGAACTCCAGCCCATACTCGGTACAGATGTTCCTGTGTACAATGCTAGCCACCTGGTTATGACGCTGCATGGATGCCTGCTGGATTGTCTGAGGGGCATCTTTGCACAGCCTGCAAAAAAAATAAAAATAAAAAAATAAATATATGACTTTGATGCCGACAATGTACATATATATACATATATATACAGTGGCCTGAAAAAGTATCTGAAGCGTTTGGAATTTCTCACATTTCTGCATAAAATCACCATTAAATGTGATCTGATCTTTCTCAAAATCACACAGATTAAAAAACAGTGTCTGCTTAAACTAAAAACACCGAGACATTTATATGATTTCATATTTTTAATGATGTTTGCATACAAACAATGACAGAAGGTGGAGGAATAAGTAACTGAACCATCACATTTAATAGCTGGTTCCCCCCCCCCTTTGGCCGCAATAACTTCAACCAGACGCGTCCTGTAGTTGCAGATCAGTCTGGCACATCGATCAGGATCAATCTTTGACCATTCCTCTTTACAAAACTGCTGCAGTTCTGTCAGATTCTTGGGATGTCTGGCATGAATCGCTGTCTTGAGGTCATGCCACAGCATCTCAATGGGGTTCAAGTCAGGACTTTGACTTGGCCACTCCAGAACCTGTATTTTGTTCTTCTGAAACCATTCTGAGGTTGATTTACTTCTGTGTTTTGGATCATTGTCTTGTTGCAGCATCCATCCTCTTTTTAGCTTCAACTGTCTGACAGATCGCCTCAAGTTTTCCTGCAAAACATCCTGATAAACTTTTGAATTCATTTTACCATTAATGATTGCAAGTTGACCAGGCCCTGAGGCAGCAAAACAGGCCCAAACCATGATGCTCCCTCCACCATGCTTCACAGTGGGGATGAGGTTTTGATGTTGGTGAGCTGTTCCGCAGTAGGTAGTGCGCGTGCCTCACAGCAAGAAGGTTGCCGGTTCGATCCCCGGGTCAGGTGGGGCCTTTCTGTGTGAAGTTTGCATGTTCTTCCTGTGCATGCGTGGGTTCTCTCCAGGTACTCCGGCTTCCTCCCACAGACCAAAAACATGCTCATTAGGTTAATTGATGACACTAAATTGTCCGTAGGTGTGAGTGTGAGTGTGAATGTTTGTTTGTCCTTGCATGTGGCCCTGCAATCGGCTGGCGACCGGTTCAGGGTGTACCTTGCCTCTCGCCCATTGTAGCTGGGATAGGCTCCAGCCCCCCGCAACCCCGAAAGGGATAGGCGGTATAGATAATGGATGGATGGATGGATTTGTGGAAAAATCTTTTTTGTGTTTCAAAAGGTGTGGCTGCATTAGACAGACACAAACAAATACAAATGATATTTCTTTTGTTTATTGTTTACAAGAAAAACTAACAAAACTAAATTCTTGACAGTTTCAGTGTCAGTTCTCAACATTGTCGGTATCAAAGTCAACAAATAACATAGAATGTGTTCAAAACTGAACAAAAAATAAATAAACCATCACATCATCAAATTAATGTTTAGTAGTCTTGCCATTAGCATGCAGTAGAGCTCTAATCCTGGCTGGCATGTTCCCCACTAGCCTTTCACACTGTTGAGGGGTAATCTTGTCCCATTCTTCTTGAATTACTGCTTTTAATTTTTCTAAATTCTTTGGTTTATGCTTTGAAACAGACCTTTTGATAATCCACCACAGATTTTCAATGGGGCTCATGTCTGGGGATTGAGCTGGCCACTCTAAGACCTGGATACTGTGCTCCTGCAGCCAAGTTCTACTGGCCCTGGATGTGTGGCAAGGGGCATTATCTTGTTGAAACATCCAGTTTTGACCTTGACGGAACAGTGCACGTGCAGAAGCATGTGGGTTTCGGCACAATACTTGGCAGAGTTCAATGTGCCATCACAGACAGTGAGATGACCAACACCAGCAGCACTCATGCATCCCCATACCATGATACTGCCTCCACCATGCTTGACAGTAGGTACTGTACATGCTGGAAATAATGCTTTGCCTGGCCTTCTGCGTATCCTCACATTAGCAGGAGGAAGATAAAGCTGGAAACTGAACTCATCTGACCACAGAATCTTCTTTCAGTTCCTGGCTGTCCACTTCTTGTGTGCTTTGGCCCAACGACGTCAGGCTAACCTCTGGCTCTCATTGGTCAGGGGCTTCTTGACAGCCTTGTAGGACCTTAAGCCACAATCTAAAAGTCGGCTACGTACAGTGTGGGTGGAACACTGGACACCAGTTTGGTTTGACCACTGCTGCTGAAGCTCCTGTGATGTTATTCGGCGATTTTCCCTGCACATGTGGATCGGGATGCGATCATTTCTTGCTGAAGCAACCCTTGGATGCCCAGATCTTGGTTTGTCTTCCAAGCTGTTGGTTTGTCTGTATTTCTGCAGAGTGTATCCAACTGCCGAAGGACTGCATCTGTACTTCCTGGCTATCTGGCGGCAACTGTACCCTTCCTGGCCGAGAATCTGTATCTTCAGGCGTGTTTCCTGCATTAGGTTTATTGTTTTAGCCATTTTTTTTCTCTGAAGAACTTTCAAATGTGCTGGCTTTATATAGACATGAAGCACGGCAACAATGATTGTGTCTTTTAATAAAAAGCACAACCTTCATTAGTGGATCACTGGTACCAAAATGACCCAATACTCAAAATTTCCACCAATCACCAATCAATTTTTAGTTTTTAATGGCTTTTAAAGGATTTGTTTAGTATTTTGGCAGTGACTGTACTAAAAGAAATTGCACTTGAAGACCTAAGAGTGATTCTTAATGCAATATTTCACAAATGCATGGGGTGTCCGAAAACTTTTTATAAGTTTATAAGTTGTAATGACGTGGTGTAATGACAGTCACTTGTGAGATCTCAATATCAATATCAACGAAACCGATGAGCTTGTGGTGGACTATTATTGTATGTTTATTACTGTGTAAGTACATTGAGAGAAACAATCGGTCTGATTCTGATGGAAGTTGCTAAAGAAGCTACATATTCTAAAATGTGGATGCTTCACACATATCTTCAACCTGATCTATGCAATCACCTCTCTCTCTCTCTCTCTCTCTCTCTCTCTCTCTCTCTCTCTCTCTCTCTCTCTCTCTCTCTCTCTCTCTCTCTCTCTCTCTCAGCTCCCGAGGTGATCAACTATGAGCCTTTGAGCACAACAGCAGATATGTGGTGAGTGTTCTGTATAAGAGGGAGTAAATTATTGTGCTAGTAACATGTTTGTGGCTGTTCTGAGCTGCACTCACTGCCCAAGATCTCAATTACACAGATGCCAGGATGCTTATTCTGCTAACATTGTGAAATAGTAATAGAATAATACAGTATACAGTATCACACTGAATGACTGAGGGAATGTCCAAACAGGTGAATGCTGTTTGTGTCCAACATTTGTCATATAGTAGTGAAAAATTTGAAACCACACCACAGTTTCCTGTGTCTTGTGTTTTTTTCTCCTCCAGGAGCATCGGAGTTATTACCTACATACTGTAAGTTGTAATTCTTTGTGTGTCAGGTAGCTTGTGAGTGCTCGTAGGCATTAAATAAGTTGTTGTATACATTTAAAACATTTAATGATCTTATGGAGACATCTACTGCAATCTACTCTCACTGGTTTTTGATCTTTTCCAGCATGTTTATTATGGCCTTCAGCGTTAAAATTATCTTCTTACTTAATTTCTATTCAGAGATTTTAGGTCAATATGTAGTTCTTATTAGAGGTGTAATCAAAAATATGTGGATAAACTGTAGTCTCACTCTTGCTGTGTACTCTGGCCTTAGATTGAGCGGGTTTTCACCTTTCCAAGGTGAAACTAATGAAGATACTTTGAGGAACATCATTGCTATGAACTACAAGTTCGATGCACAGCATTTCAGCATGACCAGCTCTATGGCCAAAGACTTCATCCAGAAACTTTTGGTGAAAAATCCCAAGTAAGTAGTATAGTTACAGAATTTGTAATCAGGATTTGTCAGCAGTGTGAGACGTATTCCCCTAGGTGCTCAATAGGAATTCTGGAATAACTGATGGCAGGAACAATGCTTTTTTATTCCTACTGAGTGAAATAGGACACATTGTGTAACTCCTGTGAACAAAACATTGCCACAAGGGCTGAACAAAATGCAAAAAATTCTATTATTCATATTATATTTACAGATATGGCAATTGTGATGAGTCATGATTTTAGTAGGGATACTAGTTTTTCTATTTTGTTTTCACTGAAAAGGATGATGTCATTTTTGTGGGGATCTGTACCCAACAAGCATGTTCCCTTGTATCTGGAGAATATGATATGTAGGCCAGGGCATTTCTGTAGCACCACAGTGCTTCTTTTATAATGGTATAGATTAACACCTTCCCTTTACCTTACCTAAATTGCTGCTTGTAGGATTTGCATAGTGCACTTGACCATGTTGTGATTTCTATAATAGTTTCATTAATTGTGTTGCCATTGTACTGTTGATATATACCTTATAAAGTACTGTGCAAACGTTTTAGGCAGGTGGGTAAAAATGCTGAAAACTAAAAATGCTTTCAAAAATATAAATAGTAATTGTTTATTTTTCTCTATTTTCAAAATGAAAAGTGAGCGAATAAAATAAAAATCTAGCTCAAATCAGTATTTGGTGTTACTAACCTTTGCCTTCAAACCAGCAGCAATTCTTATAGGTACACTTGTACAAAGTCAGGGATTTTGTAGGATTATAGTCAGGTGTTTGATCAACCAGTTATACCAAACAGGTGCTAATTATCATCAATTTCACCGGTAGGTTGTACAGTCATTAACTGAAACAGAAACTGCTGTGTAGGAAGCTTTAAACTGGGTGAGGAACAGCCAAACTCTGCTACCAAGGTGAAGTTGTGGAGTTTAATGTCACGGGCCATACACCATGGAAAGACAAAGATTTCAAAGCAGACTGGGGTTTCAAGATGTGCTTCTCAAGCTCTTTTGAAGAAACACAAAGAAACTGGCAACATTGAAGATCGTAGACGCAGTGGTCGGCCATGGAAACTTAGTACAGCAGATGAAAAACACATGAAGCTTATTTCCCTTCGAAATTGGAACATGTCCAGCAGTGCCATCAGCTCAGAACTGGCAGAAACCAGTGGGACCCAGGTACACCCATCTACTGTCAGGAGAAGTCTGGCCAGATATGGTCTTCATGGAAGAGTTGCAGCCAAAAAGCCATACGTACGACATGGAAACAAGGCTAAGCAACTCAACAATACACAAAAACATAGGAATTGGGGTACAGAAAAATGGAGCTGGTGCTCTGGACTGATGAGTCAAAATTTGAATTATTTGGCTGTAGCAGAAGGCTGTTTGTTCACTGAAGGGCTGGAGAGCGGTACAATAATGAGTGTCTGCAGGCAACAGTGAAGCATGGTGGAGGTTCCTTGCAAGTTTGGAGCTGCAAATGGAGTTGGAGATCTGGTCAGGATTAATGTTGTGAGAAATACAGGCAGATACTTATCCATCATGCAATATCATCAGGGAGGCATATGATTGGCCCCAAATTTATTCTGCAGCAGGACAGTGACCCCAAACATACAGCCAGTGTCATTAAGAGGCAGAGCGTGAAGAACAAGACGTCCTGGAAGTGATGCGATGGCCCCCAGAGAGCCCTGATCTCAGCATCATTGAATCTGTCTGAGATTACATGAAGAGACATACGGATATGAGGAAGCTTGCATCTACAGAAGATCTGTGGTTCTCCAAGATGCTTGGAACAATCTGCCAGCCAAGTTCCTTCAAAAACTGTGTGCAAGTGCACTGAGAAGAATTGATGTTGTTTTGAAGTCAAAGGGTGGTCACACCAAGTATTGATTTGATTTAGATTTCTCTACTGTTCACTCTGTCTCACACTGTAATTGATGAAAATAAATTATTAACACTTAAATTTTTTAAAGCATTCTTAGTTTATAGCATTTTTCCTAAACCTTTTGCACAGTACTGTATATTACATTACATATAGCATATATGAGCTCCCAAGACACTAGTTAACAACAACAACAAGCAGGATGGTCACTTAACATAAGTGAAGTGCCCTGTTATAAGGAATACCATGTAGACTCTCTATACTGTCTTGGCTGCCAATTCTGCCAAAACTACAATATCCCCATCAAAGTGACAACTCAACAAATCACCTTTAGACAACCAGACCAAATCAGAATTATTTAACTGAATAATTGCTTCTCAGCTAGTCTCTGCTGAATGATGGTGCTGAATGCCAAACTGCAGTGATGTTGAGAATTAGATGAGTATGTCACTTACCTCTGTGCAGCATGGTGTTTTCAGGGATGTTAATGGTGTTGTACCTGGTTTGGAGAGTGAACCTGAAAGGGATTTCTTGCCGTTTGGCATGAAGCTAGCTTTGGCTGTTTTTGTGTCGTTTTTGCTGTCCTTTTTCATGGTTTAGATTCTGTTGAAGCATTCATTGATGTAATCTTCCAGATATTCCTGTTAGGTCTGTAGACCACGTAACGATATGACTTAAACGCCAAGGCTGGAATCTAAATATACAAAAACACTCTCAGAAATAAGCAGCAGCTGCGTTGCAGCAAAATCTCACCAGGAACGACAAAACAAGGTACAGAGTTCATGTGCTGAATACAAGATACCAAAACGATGTCACAAACCAGGAGCAACAAACGTGGATCTTAAAACTGGTGGAGATTCAATTCAATTCAATTCAATTTTATTTGTATAGCGCCAAATCACAACAGAAGTTGTCTCAGGACACTTTCCATATAGAGCTGGTACAGACCAAGCTCTTTTAGATAGATAATTGCTGCATGCCATTCAGCTGCACTGCCTGCCCCTAAATACGCCAGCCACACCTCCAGCCTGCACAGAAGAGAGAGAGAACTAAGACACCAGAATCTCAAAAAACAATACCAAAAACCCCAAACCCCCATAGTTCCAGGATGTCTAATATTGGTTTCTGAGTTTGAATGTTACAGCAAACAAAATAAAGTTATATGTCCAAGGGGAGATATGTGCGAATCAGAAGTTGAGCAGCTGCCCCAATTTTGGATCTCGCACTGTCTCATGAGAGTTGCATTCACAGATGCATCATGGTATTCTGTAATTAATTGACTTAAGTCTCAGCTTCCAAGATATTTAAGGGATCTCCCAGCAGTTGTCACATAGAACATCCCACAAGAGTGTAACTAAACAATGACAGTCATGACGTCATTAAGTTCAATGATGACATGACACCAAACAAAACTCCAAGGCTGAACAATGAAGCCAAAGCATAAGTACCAAAACCTGCAGCTCCTTGAATGACCACTTTAGGCCCCAGAAGTGCATAACTCTTCATAGACATATTAAAATGCCCAACTTTACAGCAGAAATAAACATATTTACAACTTAGAACAAACAAATTGTTTTGGTCTCTATAGCTATTTTTGCCTTTCATAACAACCACCAACAAGCCACTGTCAGTGAGCTTCACAGTGGCTCTGTAGAACCCTGTGGGTGGCATCAAGAAAACTATGTCCATGTTTTATACAGTCTATCAATGGCACAAAAGTTGTGGGCTGCATTGTGGATGGGGGAGATGGGAGGACCAACTACAGTATAAAGGGAACCCAGTACAGCTCAGGCTCCAGTGAACTTCTGAAGTCTTGTAATTTCTGTAGTCTGTGGATGATGATAAATCAAATCTATTACATTAGCTCATAGGGCACATAACGTACAGCAACTTTTGTAGTTAGGGGTCACCAACAAAGTATTCCAGAGCAAAACTGCTAGCAAGTCAGACCCTCCCAGACACACACAACGGCAGACATCATTTTCACTGAGACACATACCCACACAATACTGTACCAGAACCAAAGACACTATCAACATGCCAGAGAGGGAGGCAGATTTGTTACTGCCATACATCATCTAGGCTTGTGCCTAACTAACAGTTAAGGCATAGATCACCTAATAACCTAAATTTATCAGTTGTTTTCTTACTTTGAAAAGAGTCTAATTGAGAAAATAAATCAACATTCGACATCATGTCCGTCAACATTCCACATGACAGGTCCTGTATTGGTCCCAAGGCCAAAATGAAGGGACAAGTTAGGGCTATGTCTATAGGCTCAAATGTGTAAGCTTATTTCTTGCATTAATTCAGAAGTTAAAAAAAATAACAACATATGGCTCCTTTATGGGACTGTTTTCAAGCTAAGAAAACAATTGACAAAGTTTGATTTTTGGGTAGTCTATGCCTTTAAGTAGTAGCTTGGCTTATGCTTCAGTCTTCCAAAATGTGACCACAGTGGTTTGGGTTGACTGAACTGGGCTTTCCTCCCTTATTCACTTTAGTTAGCTAAACCAAGGCAAAATTAGAAACTATCTATTGTTAGCATTCATCTGTTGACACTTGACACATTATAATTTAGAAACTCTGAAGGTAAAGTGTATTCAACTGGCTAAAGAACTAGCTACGTTAACCTACAGTGTCCCCGTAGGCATGTGTGATACACAAAAGCAACTTTAATGAGGAGTGAGGCAGGCAGATGAGATGCTCAACTGGAGTAAACAAGGTAAACAAATTGTAGTGGCCACTCCAGGAGTGTCTGAAATCATATTACAAGATTCCTCCAGGCATGAATATGGGAAATATATTATAATATATAATATAATAATATAATATATACAATTATTGGTAAGAAGGATATGAATGTTTTGCCCCCTCAACCTTTTGTTTTAACATCTTCTTGAGAGGGGTCAAGTGTTAGTTACAGTGGTAGACCCCTCTTCAAGCTCCTCAAGCTCACACCAAACAAGAGGAAACCACAAAGCCACTCCTTGATGAAAAATATGCAATAGCTCTATGGATTAACTGCTACCTCCCCAACTGAATGTTTTTTTTTTCACATTATGCCTCCAAGATTGGTCCATCAACATTATAGAGAGTGTAAAAACCACAAATTGCATGACTTTAGTTGGCAGAGCAGCATATGAACATAGATCTGTTTTAATTATTGGTAAGAAGGATATATGAATGTTTTGCCCCCTCAACCTTTTGTTTTAACATCTTCTTGAGAGGGGTCAAGTGTTAGAGCGGTAGACCCTTCTTCAAGCTCCCCAAGCTCACACCAAACAAGAGGAAACCACAAAGCCACTCCTTGATGAAAAATATGCAATAGCTCTATGGATTAACTGCTACCTCCCCAACTGAATGTTTTTCCACATTGTACCTCCAAGATTGGTCCATCAACATTATAGAGAGTGTAAAAACCACAAATTGCATGACTTTAGTTGGCAGAGTAGCATATGAACATAGATCTGTCCAAAATTACAAAATACCTTCATGTATGTTGACTTAATCCTACATTTTAAATTGCACATTCTGTAATGCAATAAATTAATAAATATTACCTATTTTGTTAATGGCATTGAATAATAATGTCTATATTAATTATTAAATACACAAAGCAGCAGGAATGATAGATTTCCTCCAGACAACTGTTCCAAAAGAGCATGCAGTTAAACCCATGTTAATGCTGTCAGTAAATTGAAGTTCTGTGCTTGCTGACATGCAGATGATTGACGGAAAGCTGTGTGCATGCTGCACACAGCTTGTTCCACTTGTTCTTTTTCTGCATTCAATTTTGCAGTTTTAAGCAAGCCACCAGCAGCTAAGCTTACTGCAGGTTGAAATATCCTTTGATTATATAGATAGAATTGTTTATCCTGCTGTAATATTATTTATTATCATGGATTATATAATATGTTATATTATTACAAGTTTCACATTTAACTATAGAAAATGCACAACATTTCTCACTCAGTTGTGAATCTAACCAAAACCTGCGTGTCCACTTAAACAGTGTTACAGCCTGGCTCAACGGCTGCAACATAAAGGGAGTCAGACACGAGGTGGCGGGCTAAAGAACTTAATTTATTTAACAAAACACAAGCAAACTAAGAGAAAGTCTGGGGATCAGTGGATCAGTGGTGTAACGCATGTATGAGTGCGTGTGTGCATGTGTGTGAAACAAAAAAGAACTTCACAGAGGTGTCATGCTGCTGAGGTGCTGTCTGTTCAGGTGATGGCAGGATGAGAAGAGAGAGACTGCAGGCTAAGGCAGCTATTTGAAGGGGAAGAGCACACCGGGCCCAGGTGTGGCCCATCCCACTAACGACCCTCCTGCAGACAGAGGAGAGAGCAGCAGCAAGGAGAACAAGAGCAGCTGGTGCAGAGAGGAGGGGTCGTCACAGTAGTCACACACACAGGTGCTGGTCATAAAATTAGAATATCATGGAGAAGTTGATTTAATTCAGTAATTCCATTCAAAAAGTTAAACTTGTATATTATATTCATCCATTACACACAGACTGATATATTTCAAATGTTTAGTTTTTGTTTAATTTTGATGATTTTAAACTTACAACTAATGAAAATCCAAATTTCAGTATCTCAGAAAACTAGAATATCACTTAAAACTGATACAAAAAAAGGATTTCTAAAAATGTTGTCCAACTGAAAAGTATAAACATGAAAAGTATGAGCATGTACAGCACGCAATACTTAGTTGGGGCTCCTTTTGCCTGAATTACTGCTGCAATGCGGCGTGGCATGGAGTCGATCAGGCTGTGGCACTGCTCAGGTGTTATGAGAGCCCAGGTTGCTTTGATGGTGGCCTTCAGCTCTTCTGCGTTGTTGAGTCTGGCATCTCGCATCTTCCTCTTCACAATACCCCATAGATTTTCTATGGGGTTAAGGTCAGGGGAGTTTGCTGGCCAATCAAGAACAGGGATACCATGGTCCTTAAACCAAGTACTGGTAGCTTTGGCACTGTGAGCAGGTGCCAAGTCCTGTTGAAAAATGAAATCTGCATCTCCATAAAGTTGGTCAGCAGCAGGAAGCATGAAGTGCTCCAAAACTTCCTGATAGACAGCTGCACTGACCTTGGACCTAAGGAAACACAGTGGACCAACACCACCAGATGACATGGCACCCCAAACCATCACTGACTGTGGAAACTTGACACTCGACCTCAGGCAACATGGATTCTGTGCCTCTCCTCTCATCCTCCAGACTCTGGGACCTTGATTACCAAAGGACATGCAAAATTTACGTTCATCTGAGAACACGACTTTGGACCACTCAGTAGCAGTCCAGTCCTTTTTGTCTTTAGCCCAGGTGAGACGCTTCTGACGCTGTCTCTTGTTCAAGAGTGGCTTGACACAAGGAATGCGACAGCTGAAACCCATGTCTTGCATACGTCTGTGAGTGGTGGTTCTTGAAGCACTGACTCCAGCTGCAGTCCACTCTTTGTGAATCTCCCCCGCAGTTTTGAATGGGTTTTGTCGCACTATCCTCTCCAGGGTGCGGTTATCCCTATTGCTTGTACACTTTTTTCTACCACATCTTTTCCTTCCCTTTGCCTTTCTACTAACGTGCTTGGACACAGAGCTCTGTGAACATCCAGCCTCTTTAGCAATGACCTTTTGGGACTTGCCCTCCTTGTGCAAGATGATCGTCTTTTGGACAACTGTCAGGTCAGCAGTTTTCCCCATGATTGTGTAGCTTACAGAACTAGACTGAGAGACCATTTAAAGGCCTTTGCAGGTGTTTTGAGTTAATTAGCTGATTAGAGTGTGGCACCAGATATCTTCAATATTGACCTTTTCCACAATATTCTAATTTTCTGAGATATTCAATTGGGGTATAATCATCAATATTAAAAGAAGTAAATACTTGAAATATGTCGGTCTGTGTGAAATGAATGTATACATTATATAAGTTTCACTTTTTGAATGGAATTACTGAAAAAAATCAACTTTTCCATGATATTCTAATTTTATGACCAGCATCTGTACAGTATATACAGTGCATATTCACACATTGTACACACACAAAATCAATGATGATCAGCACAGACATAACCATGGTAAAAAAGAAAACAGCTGAGTGGACCCCAAAACATCACAATACCCAAAGACCTTAAAACTGATGTCTTAAAATGTCAGCCATAAATATTGCATCCCCTGAATCCTGCCAGTTAGTGTGACTGATGGGTAACCAGAAGTTTCCCACACCCCTACAGTCATCTATCTTTTTCCAACCCAGTTCAGATGAACACCAAGGAGGCATACGAATCTTCACCCCTCCCTCCTCTGGGAAGAACTGATCACAACCTGGTTCATCTCCTGCCTGTCTACAAGCTGCTTGTTAACAAGCAACCAACTGTGTCCCGCAGAGTGAAAAGGTGGTCTGACGAGGCTGAAGAGGCTCTAAAGGACTGCTTCGAGACAACCGTGTGGGATATATTCAGTAACTCTCATGAGGAGGACATCGACAGCTTGACAGACAGCATCACGGACTACATAAACTTTTGTGTGGAGAACACTGTACCCACCAGGACTGTACGGTGTCACTCAAACAACAAACCCTGGATTAATCCTGACATTAAGGCTCTTTTAAAGGAGAAGAAGAGGGCCTTCAAGTCAGGAAACAAAGAGAAGCTGAAAACTGTTCAGAGGGAGCTCACAAGGAAAATCAGGGAGGGGAAGGACAGATACAGGAGAATGGAGGCACAGCTACAGGAGAACAACACCAGGGGAGTCTGGAGAGGCCTGAAAACCATTTCCGGCCACCAGAAGACAAACTCTCAGGCAGCTGGGGATTCAAAGTGGGCAGATGAGCTAAACACCTACTTCTGCAGGTTTGAGGATGCATCTGCCCCTCCCCCAGCTGTACCAGCACTTCAGCAACCCCTTCTTTGATCTGCCAGCACTCTGCCCAAGCTCCCCACCACCACCACCACCACCACCACCACAGTAATCAGCTCACCGCCACCAATGCCACCCCCCACTGTTCCTCCCAGCCCCCCATCCACTTCACAAGACACTCAGCCCCCATGCTCCAACTTGTCTCTCACACCTCTCCAGGTGAGAAATCAGCTGAGGAGGTTAAAGACCAGGAAGGCTGCAGGACCGGATGGCCTTAGTCCCAGACTCCTCATATCCTGCTCTGATCAGCTGAGCGGGATCATTGGACATCTGTTCAACCTGAGTCTGAGGCTGGGAAGGGTGCCGCGACTCTGGAAGACATACTGCACGGTACCTGTGCCAAAGACCCCACATCCCAAGGACCCTAGCTGCTACAGGCCGGTGGCACTAACATCGCACCTCATGAAGGCCTTGGAGCAGCTGGTCCTTGCCCACCTGCGCCCCCTGGTGAGCTCGTCCGTGGACCCGCTGCCGTTCGCGTATCAGCCTGGCATCGGAGTGGACGACGCCCTCATCTTCCTCCTCCATCGAGCCCTGTCTCACCTGGAGTCACCTGGGAGCTCTGTTCGGGTCTTTTTCCTGGACCTCAGCAGTGCTTTCAACACCATCAGGCCAGCCATCCTGAGAAACATGCTGGAGCTTTCAGGAGTGGAACAACACCTCACATGCTGGATAGTGGACTGCCTTTCCAACCGCCCACAGTATGTGAGGACACGGGACTGTGTGTCAGGGACTGTCCTCTGCAGTGTGGGGGCCCCCCAGGGAATGGTGCTGGCACTGTTCCTCTTCACCCTCTATACAGCTGACCTTTCCCACCTGTCACCCAGCTGCCACCTGCAGAAGTTCTCTGATGACTCTGCCATTGTCGGCCTCATCACGGATGGGGACGATAGGTCATATAGAGGACTCATTCAGGATTTTGTGGACTGGTGTCAGCAGAACCACCTCCTGATTAATGCGGATAATACCAAGGAGTTGGTTGTGGACTTCCGCTGGCGCCCGCACTCTCCCCCATCACCAGTGAACATCCAGGGAAGGGACATTGAGATGGTGACATCTTATAAGTACCTGGGTGTTCATCTGAACAACAAGCTGGACTGGACTCATAACACCACTGCACTTTATAAAAAAAGACAGAGCAGACTCTATCTGCTCAGGAGGCTGAGGTCTTTTGGGGTGCGGGGGGCACTCCTGAAGACCTTCTATGACTCTGTTGGGGCCTCTGCCATTTTCTGTGGAGTAGTCCGCTGGGGGAGCAGCATCACAGCAGCTGACAGGAAGAGGCTGGACAGACTCATCAGGAAGGCCAACTCTGTCCTGGGATGCCCTCTGGAACAGGTGGAGGAGGTGGGGGAGAGGAGGATGACAGCCAAGCTGTCCTCCATGACAGACAATGACTCCCACCCCCTCCAACACACACCCACTGCATTTAGTCATTCCTTCCTGCAGCTGTCAGACTATACAACAAGAACTGCTGAAAGTAATCTTTTGATAATCTATCTGTCATCTGTAAATTACCTGTGCAATAATCCGGGCAATAACTGGTGCAATAATCTGTGCATTTATCTGTAATTTATCTGTAAATTATCTGTACAATAATCTGGGCAATAACTGGTGCAATAATCTGTGCAATTCATCCTGTACATAACAGTCCGCAAATACAATTTATAACTGGATAACACTTATTTTTATATAATGCTTATTTTTTATAATGCTATTTTTATTACACTCTTTTGTATATACTTGCTGTGTTTTTTTTTACCTAACTCTATCTTTTATTGGTGCTACTGTAAATTGGAATTTCCCCTTGCGGGACAAATAAAGCTATATTGACTTGAATTGAATTGAATTGAATTGAATTGAATTGAATTGAACTGAAACCTTGCCCACTTCCATATGATGAAAGCCTGGAGTGCTTTCCCACAGAAGCCGTTCTCATATGGGCCACCTTTGCATTCCTTATTACTATAATTACATATCTTTTATATATTCTTGTTGCGATGCATTTTATTTTTTTGTGACTGTAAGTGTACTGCAGAATATAATGGAGACTGAGATATGGGTGATGCTGTGAGTGCACTTTTGAATACAATGGTGTACTTTTGGGGTTTGGTCGGAGCAGGTTTGGTTATTAGCAAATATTCAGGATAGCAATTGATACCAATAACTTCCTTAATGTTAATAAAATAAATATGACTTAATAATAAAAGAAGCACCACCCTGGGATTTGGGAACAATAAACAAACATTGGATACGGTCGCAAAAGGGGTTGTTCACTTAAAATGTCAATGTTTAAAACACGTTTTATACTTATCATATGAAAAGTGAAGGGTTGAATCCAAACACTGACATTTACAACCAGCTGTTACCACAATACATATGCACAAATAATCACAGGCAACTGCTCTTTAAATGTGCAATAGCATTTAGTGGGTGAGAGAGAGATACAGAGAGAGAGAGCCTCTAAGGGGAGAGGGAGAGAGAGAAGACAAGATGGCGGGCATGGCCACGTCAGTGGCTACATCAATGGGAGTTTCAAGACCGCGAGGCTTGACGCAGAGATGAGAAGCACAATGGAGGACGTGTTGCAGGCCTCTGAGCACAAGATGATGGTGAACGACACCGAATTGTACAACTGCTATCTGCACCCTTAGGTGTGTGTGTGTGCCTATAAAGGCACGTAAACGTATACTTGTGTGTGGGTTTGTAAAAGAGAGAGAGTGATCAAGTGATCTCTGCTCAGATTCTGTCAGTTGTGGCACTGGTCTTTCATCTGATAAAATGCAGTTTAGCGGCTTTACCGCGGAGGCAGAAAACTAACACAAAACACAACAAAGCCTGACGGTGCAGGGTGCTACCAGTATAATATGCTGAGCAATCCACTGGGTTCAGCAAATACAGGGCGAGTTAAAGAACTGTTGCCTAGGTTTCTTAAAATACAAATGTTTGATTAGTACTGGGTGTCTCCTGTCGCGATTCATACTGCAATGGAAAGATGAGGTGCGATTATCCTTGATGGCATCATGGCTGCGTTGTGGGAGTTCTATAGAGTCCTGGTGGGTCGCATCCAATGGTAAGCCAAGATTTTTGTTTCAGGCCAAATCTGGCTGTTATGTGTGATTTGCAAAGCATGGTGGGATTCTGGTGTTATTTCTCTGTTCTAAGTTTGTTATCAGGCTTTGGAATCTGCATGTAGGCCTTTGTGAGTATACATGCCTGCATGTACACAGGCCTGGCTTTGTTTGTTTGTGTGGTGCGGTCCCAACAGTACCTAGCAGTACAGGAGAATGTTTGATATCTACTACAGTGATTTTATCATGTATTGGGGAGGGCAGATACCAATAAATTTCAGAAGGCACATGAAAGCACTGACAGTGTCTTTACTGCCAAAAGTGAATGTTGAGGGGAGTGGCCTTAGATTCAAGCTTCAAATTAGGAGGAGGTAAAGTATGTTTAAATGAGTGTGCTTCTGATTCAGTTCCTCAGAAACCAGAAACCCCACAGGCTGTATTATGTGTAGTTCTGGTTGTGTCTGTGTTTTTTTGGGGTTGGTCTGTAAAACAAATAGCTTGTGGTGGTGCAGATACAGAGGATTATGAGCTGTACTTACTCTGGCAAACACACTTTCATGTAATAACAACCAATAACATTATTTTCCATCTCAATGCAACAAGCTGCCTGATGTGATATGTAATTTAAAAAAGCTACTCTGCTGATCTAGTGTCATTACTTCTGTGTTGATTTACATTACAGTGAAAGACTAACAGCTGAGGAGTGTCTGCTTCATCCATGGATTAAGGTTACTACAAGTCTTCTACCATTTTAAGGCCCACAGACCTGCTTTAGTTATTTACTGCATCTTGCTGCCAGATGCTATTGCATGTAACTGAACACAAATGTTGCTGTTGCAGCCCATCACACGCAAAGAGATGGCCAATAGGAATCGATCCTCAATCAATATGAAGAACTTTAAGAAATTCAACGCCAGAAGGAAATGGAAGGTGAGTTTTGCAAATTTCATACTTTTATCAGAGAGCAGGCAGTAGACAGATGAGGGAAGAGATAAGAAACATCATGCAACAAAGGTCAGGCCAGACTTAAACTAGAGACGGTCACTGCTAAAGTTGTCAGTTGTCAGTATGTTTCAGATGAAGTGTTTGTTGGATTGCTGAACTGCATGCGAACACGTTTCATCAATTGGCTTCAACGGGTATAACATATGGGTGGGTCAGACTTTCCCCAGTTCCACAGGGGGTGTAACATTTACTGTGCAGGTGGCCCAACCAACCAGTAGGAGCCAATAGTACAAGGACAAGGGAACCTTGTTCCTCTCTGTAAATATAGTCAGTTGTCTTTGTCAGAATGCACAACCAAGCCAGAGTCTCTGCAATCAGGTCAATTTTTTTTATATAGCCCAGTATCAAAAATTATTTCCCTCATGACGTTTAACCCCCTGATTTGGAAGGAAAACCCTTCCCCCACAAAAAAACCTTTAATGGAGAAAATCCAGAAGAAACCTCGGGAAGAGCAAAAGAGGAGGGATCTCTCTGCCAGGATGGACAGAATGTTATGTATACAAACTAGATTAACAAAAAATGTGTATATGGACAGTCATGACAAAATTTCAGATAGACTGTAAACATACATGAAGAATGGATTCAGGCAGACATTGAGCAACTTCAGGTGTTGCCATACAGACTTCAGTCATACAACCTCCTTTCACGCAGATAGGAGAAAGGAAAGAAACACACAGAGGAAGAGAGAGACAAGAATAATGTGCACACAAGGGAGAGAGAGAACAGGAGGGGCTGAATCTCCTGAAGGACGAAGATCCAGATCCTTAACATCTGGAATGAGGCACTGACAGCCAGGGGAGTGAGAGGTCATAGAATAGCTGGTGGTCCAGCATAGAGAAGCCTGAGTGAAAAGAGAAAGAAAGCTCTGGTCTGGTCCATGCTAAAAAACACACACCTGGACTTATTTGGCACAAACAGAGGGTTTGAGAGAGAAACAATGGACTATGAGCACTAAGGTTAATGTATTCATTGAGACTTAATCTGACCTGCTGGAAGGAAATTGGTAACAGGTACAAGTCTTGAAGTAATCTAGGATTAAGCATCTAACTGAGAGTGAAGGTAAAAATATATGTTTGTATAACACATCCTGTTCACAAAATAAACTAGAAATTCTGGTTGGTTGCATTGTGAGTAAAACATTCTTTCTTCACCCCCTGCCCCTCCTAGATGTCCTATAACATGGTGTGGATGTGTAATCGGCTGGTCCAGTTGAAACTGCTGAAGGGCAGCTCAGATCCAGATCTAGTACAGGTGAGACCACTTATCTCACTCAACTTTCATATTGAGTATGAAAACATTTTTTTTCTTTTTTCTCACAGAAATAAATCTACTTTAATTGTTAAATTGTCGCAGTTATTAATGCAAAACACTGCTTAATGCATAGGGAGCTGAGACTTGTATCAAGGGCTGCACGGTGGCGCAGCAGGTAGTGCGCGTGCCTCACAGCAAGAAGGTCGCAAGTTCGATGGGTTCTCTCCGGGTACTCCGGCTTCCTCCCACAGACCAAAAACATGCTCATTAGGTTGATTGGTGAATCTAAATTGCCCCTAGGTGTGAGTGTGAATGGTGTGTGTATGTGCCCTGCGATCGGCTGGCGACCGGTCCAGGGTGTACCCCGCCTCTCGCCCATTGACAGCCGAGATAGGCTCCAGCCCCCCCGCGACCCCGAAAGGGATAAGCGGCATAGAAAATGGATGGATGGATGGATGGATGGACTTGTATCAAAATCTCTCTGACACAGTGTCAAATATTATAATAAGTGTCTCAATTACACAGACCCTTACCCATACCCCTTTTTGTTTGTTTATTGCTTCTGAATGTCAGAATATTATTAAAATTTCAACACTCTACATAAACAGTGTAAACAAGCTCATAATTTCACAATGTAATGGCCTTCCCCATATCATTTATTTCATCCATTATTTACCATTAGCTTGCCAGGCTAATGCAGCGTGTTGGCCATCCTCTCTCTTCCTGCTTCCCAGTGGACATTACATATCTACTTGCAACACATGACATGAACCAATGCAGGCATTTGCCAGTCAGAAACAGAAAGATAATTTTCAAATTAAGTTACATTGGAAAGGAATCCAGCCCAGCTCGACTGAAGGCAAAAGTTCTATGTAGAACCCCCCTGACATAGTCGTATAAACTAAAATATATATCACCTAATACTGTCAAATTTTATTGTAAGCACGTGATATCATGCTGCATTGTACACAATGCTGTATCTGTTCCATTTAAAGAAAATTACTACGTCCAGTATTACCATCCATCCATCCATTATCTATACCGCCTATCCCTTTCGGTGTTGCGGGGGGCTGGAGCCTATCCCAGCTACAATGGGCGAGAGGCGGGGTACACCCTGAACCGGTCGCCAGCCGATTGCAGGGCCACATGTAAGGATAAACAACCATTCACACTCACACCTACGGACAATTTAGAGTCATCAATTAACCTAATGAGCATGTTTTTGGTCTGTGGGAGGAAGCCGGAGTACCCGGAGAGAACCCACGCATGCACGGGAAGAACATGCAAACTTCACACAGAAAGGCCCCGCCTGACCCGGGGATCGAACCGGCAACCTTCTTGCTGTGAGGCACGCGCACTACCTGCTGCGCCACCGTGCAGCCCCAGTATTACCATATTTAAAAAAAAAAATAAAAAAAAATACTAGGTAATTAGTAGTGAAGTGAAAGGGTTGAAAAACACAAAGTTACAAATAATCTTGTTTAAAGCAACGGAATGATGAACACCAACTTGGTAATGTATTTTTCTACTTACAGTTTTTGACTGCAGCATGGTGCCCAGGTTAGTTACAGTATTTGTGGTATGTTTTTTGATAATATTTCTGGATTAAAACCGGTGCGAAAGGAGAATATGATAGCTAAGTCATGGATGGAGCAAAACAAGAACAAAGACTTCCTGTATTAAAAGGTTTATTTTGAAAGTTGAATTCCTGTGCAAGATGAGCACAGAGTTCTGATGGTCTTGTTCAAATGCACATTGTAAACTTAACAAGATATAGTTGTACAAATATATATGTGTCCCAAAAGTGTGCATCAGATTAGAATGCAACTGTACTAATCCATTTCTCCAGAGACAATGTGAAAGTGACGCAGAGGACACCGAAAGCAAGCCTGCCTCACTGCTGCGCCGAAGACTCAGCAGCAGTTCATAGAGCTGACCAGAGGAAGGCAGATGAGTCCAGGATGTACAGCAGAGCAGAGAGGTCCTGGCTGGAGAAGATCACTTCATATCAATGCACGCTGCCTTATTCAATTCAGTTCAATTTTATTTGTATAGCGCCAAATCACAACAAAAGTTGTCTCAGGACACTTTCCATATAGAGCTAGTACAGGCTGAGCTCTTTTATCCACAGAGACCCAACAATTCCCTCATGAGCAAGCACTTGGCGACAGCGGCAAGGAAAAACTTCCTTTTAACAGGCAGAAACCTCAGGCAGAACCAGGCTCTGGGTGGGCGCCATCTGCCTCGACCGGTTGTGTGAGAGAGAGTGAGACAGACAGAGAGAGATGGACAGACATGCAGTCAGACAGACAGACAGACAGACAGACAGACAGACAGACAGACAGACAGACAGACAGACAGACAGACAGACAGAGATAGTTAGAAACAGTGACACAGTAACAATGACAGTGGATGTAATAACAGTGGTAGTAGTACTTGCAGTGGATGTCAGGCAGGAGACACAGCTGTAATCCACAATCCAAATTCAGCCACTATCCACGGGAACCTGCGAGACAACAAAGCACAGAGACTCCAGGGAAGGAGCTAAGTTAGTAACATCCCGTGGCAGGACATGAAAACGTGCAGATGGAGAGGGAGAGAAGGACAGAGGAGCTCGGTGTAGCTTTGGAGGTCCCCCAACTGTCTAATGCTATAGCAGCATAACTAGGGGCTGTTCCAGGACAAGCCTGAGCCAGCCCTAACTATAAGCTTTATCAAAAAGGAAAGTTTTAAGCCTAATCTTAAATGTAGAGACAATGTCTGCCTCCCAGACAAAGACTGGAAGATGGTTCCAGAAGAGAGGAGCTTGATAGCTAAATGCTCTGGCTCCTGTTCTGCTTTTGGAGACTTTAGGAACCATAAGTAGGCCTGCATTCTGGGAATGCCCACTCTGGACTTGTGGGCTCATGGCTGGTGCTTGGTGCTGGATCTTGCTTCTGACTCTGAGGGGCTACAAGACAAAGTTTCCCAGTTATGTGGCGTTGCATCATACTGTAATTTAAATAACGTTATATGCCACAACGCTACACATGATAACATGATAATTAATTAACTCGAACGGTGGTTTGCAAAGTTCAGCATCTTGTCGTGCCCATTTCATTGTAATCATTTGTCGTTTCCAACCGTGAGCTCGTTTTATTGAAAACGTTGCCAAATGTAGCACATTTGGCTACGTCTGTTTCCAGAGCTTTCCTCTTTTTAATTCTTGCCTTTTCCACGCCACCCTTGCTCTTCCTATTTTCCATCTTTCAAACACCACTGGCCGAGTGCACGGACGTGTTACATCAGGGTGCATCTGGGAAAAAAAAAAAAAAAAAAAAAAACAAGAAAGAAAGAAAGAAAGAAAAAAGCGCTGCCAATGGAGGCAGAGGTGGCAAAGGAACAGAGGTAGCAGAATACATGATCAACCCAGTGCCATGACTGAACACCGGCCAAAAAAACAAAAAAAACAAAATGAACACCGGCCCTCGCGGCCCAAACATCAGACCGGCCCACCGGGTATAGTCCCAGTCCTACCGATTAGCCACTCCGGGCCTGGTCACGAAGAACGTTAATCTCATGATGTAAAAAAAATGACGCCATTAAAATTGATTTGCGTTAACACATTAATAATGCGATATTTTTGACAGCACTAGGTAAAACTGTACATAAAATGGAAAACAAATTGTATGTCCAAGTCTTCCATGACTGCTGTTGTTATTCAGCTGTTAACAATTGGTCTTTCTTGCCCTCTATGACTGATAGTTCAGATGGGGTTGTACATAGTCAGTAGGTGGTGGTCAGCACACCCCCAGTGTGGAGAAATAGACAGGAGTACTGGTACAGACGCCCAGCAATGTACTGTTGTGAACAAGGTCAGGAGGGAAATGTTTTAGCCAGCTAAAAGAAGTCACCCCCCCCCCCCCCCCCCCCCCCAAAAAAAAAAAAAAAAATAACCAGCATCAGTTTAAGTGTATGCTATATTTTGAATGTTTTCACCACTTTGCTTTGGGGGCAGATAGCCCTTTCCCTATATTTTCTCAACCATAAACAACACTCCACACACTGGCCCAGGACACGAGTAAATAAACCAGATAGACATTTGCTGAAGAGCCCTGCTGTATTCCATCAGGTAATATGGCATTAAATACCTACAAATAAATGGAACCACGTTACAAACAAAGAATGCAGTTTCCACAGTAGTTTTCCCGCTTTTAGCCCATTCAAGCTCCATCTGCAAAAATACTTAATTTGTATGTTAGGCCTGGTCCAAATTATCAATTACTAGACTCAAAGTACAGACCAGGGGCCCATTGCACAAAAGTAGGATTAAGACATCCAGGATAAGTGACTGAGCTGAGTTCAACCAATCCAAAACATGAGTGTCCAGGCTTAATCGGTTGCACAAAGACCAAGCCAGGATGAGCAGACACGGATTCATCAAGCCAGGTGAAACCTATCCTGGATAAGTATGTGTACGCGGCTTCCTCAAATAGACCCCGCCATCGATCACAGATTCACTGATTCACTATGGCAACTAGAGCAGCGTACTTTTCCCCGTCGGAGGCAGAAATCCTCATGGAGGCTTACGAGGAGGTGAAGGACCAAATTAAAAAGAAAGGCAACACTGCCACAGTTATAAAACAACGAGAGAAAGCGTGGCAAAGTATTGCAGACCACCTGAATGTGGAAGTAGTGCACAAATACACACTCG
This sequence comes from Chaetodon trifascialis, assembly GCF_039877785.1. Lineage (NCBI taxonomy): Eukaryota > Metazoa > Chordata > Actinopteri > Chaetodontiformes > Chaetodontidae > Chaetodon > Chaetodon trifascialis. Next base: position 25,131,851 of record NC_092072.1, read on the forward strand.
GTGCTCTGCTGAAACCATCACAATTATCCAAATCCAGTTAATTAACATCTCCGAAAACATAGTTGTACTCTGATTATGAATCAGTTGAAACTGTAAGTGAAATTGTGTAAATGTAACTCCCATCACTGTATATAAGGACTGTACACCTCCTTGATAATTTCCCTTCGGGATAAATAAAGTTGATCTTAACTCATGTATTGCTCATGTATGTTGTTTTATTAGTATATGTGTGTGTGTGTGTGTGTGTGTGTGTGTGTGTGTGTGTGTGTGTGTGTGTGTGTGTGTGTGTGTGTGTGTGTGTGTGTGTGTGCGTGTGTGTGTGTGTGTAGAGAGAGAGAGAGAGACAGAGAGAGAGAGAGAGAGAGAGAGAGAGATATCACACATGGACTGGGACAATCCTGCCATCTTCCCTGATGACAACAGTGGTCGGCTGGTCAGGGACCAGGGACATGCATGCTTTAAATTTCAGTTAAATATGGCCTGCATTGGTAGAGGAATTTGTGTTGTTGTTGTTGTTGTTATTTTCAATTTAGATTGATTTCGCCTCTTATGTTTGTGCTGTATACTGTGTGTATACAAGCCTGCAGGGAGGCTACTGCATCCATTCATTTGTCTGTTCATTTGTTGTGTACGGATTTGTCCTGCATTTATTTCAGTGTGCAGACATGTGGGATGTATTATATACAGACCTTTGAATGTGTATTTATTCTTGTGTTGTATAATATGCTTTGATTCTGTGCTCTCTATCTTGTAGAGTCACTGTGTGACTTCAGTTTTGAAAGGAACTGATGCTTTGATTTATCCTTATTCAATAAAATAACATCATGTTACTTTTTGATGTGTATATTTATATTGGATGTGTATTTTATTTATAGTCTATGGGAAACTGTCTATCTAACGACTGCAACATCATCTGAATCATTGAATGTGATAACAATGTGTAGTGGGCAGTGGAATAACTATTGGATTCTGTTTGTGATGACTGCTGACTGAGATAAGGGATGAGATTAAATAGATCCTGGAACTTAGCCTGGTCTGGAGCAGGCTAGCTGCACAAAATAAATCTCCATGGTAACTTATCCCATAACATATCTCACTTTTCACTTTTTGCACAAAACAGTATACTCCAGCGTCTGATTTGCGACTTGCAGCTGTGTCCCCATTGTTTTCCATGTTCTTCTCTTGGTACTGCGTTATCACTCAGGCTTCTCTATGCTGGACCATCAAACTGTCCTGGGACCTCTCAATTGCCTGTCTGTGTCTTGTTCCAGATGTTTTGTATCTGGATACAACCTCTCATCTTGTCTCTAACTTGTTGTCCCTTTCTGTGTCTTTTCTTTCCACCAATCTGTGTGTTTGAGCTTTGCCTCTTCTGAGATTGTATGTCTTGTCCCTTTTGAAGGTGTCCATGGAGACTGTGCTGCTCAGCTTTGTACTGTCCTGTTTGTCCATGCTATGATTTTTCTATACTGGTCTATTTTGTACACACAACACAATTTTGAGGTTCAGATTGGAAGTTGACTCTCATCATAGTTGTTGGATCAGAATGCATGGAAATGAAGTCTGGAGAATTTGTTCCTCTGAAGAAAGGTTTATTTATATATTTATTTATAAGGAATAGAAATTACAAACATTAAGTGTGAAGAAAACATACATAGGCTGTTGAATCTGAAAGAAAGCAAGATTTGAACTTAAGATGTTAAGTCAAATTAGTTTCACATGCCCATCTTAAAGAAATGTTGATACATTAAATTCTCAGTTAAACTAACAAGGACATAGGATAAGAACTTAATGGTAAGATAAGGAGGCGGGCCACTTTTCTGACAAGCCAAAGTCTGTATCCATGTTATTGAGGTGTCTTGTGAGGCATTTCAAGGTAATACCCCATCTCTTCTCAGATTGGTGGTCAAAGGGGTCATCCCTGTTGAGTGGAAAGGAGGATTAAGTAACTTGAGATGAGCAGCAGATGGTTTCACTCTGCACTTTTGACATGAAATGCAGTCATGCTGATGATGTGTACCACCACTCATCCTCTCAAGATCCCAAATTTTTGATGTATGTAAGCAAGGAGTCTTTCTGATTCATTGTGCAATATTTATCATAATCCTGAATGAACAATTTTGATACATGTTAAGCAGGATCAAGAACAATTGGTCAGACTGACTTAGATTCCAGTTGATGGCTTTGCCACAACTGACCTCAAACATAATGAGTCCAGAGCTACTGGACAGTTCCGGGGATAGGCAGAGTAAGTCACTGTGGTGGAGGTGCTTTGTGTGATTGGAGGCAAGCTAGGTCCTCATCAAAGATGTCATCTGTGCTTGTCGGAGGATTTTCCTGTTCTTTCTGTACTTTCAGGTATTCTAGAAGGTTAAGTTTAGAAGGTTTTCCACTGGTCAGTCTTGAAACTGTTGGCATTTGGAATATTAGCAATGGCATTGATCCAATATATTGACTTTTTCAACTCTGATCATCATCAGGTGCAACAGACTGGATTGGGCCAGGTATCTCATAAATAATAATAATAATAATAATACTAATAATACTAATAATAATAATAATAATAATAATAATAATAATAATAATAATAATAATAATAATAATAATAATAATAATAATAAATGGAGACTCATAAATAATAGTAGTGCAAAAACAGCAGGTTGTGATATAATGGAAAATAACAGCAACACAGTGCTACATTAAATGATGCTGGTGTTAAACAGTCTGACAGCTTTTGCAATGAAGGTTCTTTCTAACACAATGGATATAGCAGTCTGTTACTGAAAGAGCTGCTTAAGCCTTCCACCGACTCATGCAGGGGGTGAGAGGGGTTGTCAATGATTGATGTCAGCCTGGTGAACATCCCCTTCTCACCCACCTTCTCGATGGTGTCCAGAGGGCAGTCCAGGACAGAGCCAGCTCTCCTGACCAGTTGGTTTAGTCTATTTTTGTCCCTCTCTGGGCTCCCACAGCCCCAGAAGACCACTGCATGGAAATTTGCAGATGCCACCACAGAGTCATCAAAGGTTTTTAACAGTGTCCTACATACTGCAAAGGACCTCAGCCTTGCAGGTGTCTTCCACACCAATGCCTGGTTGGTATGCGACGGGGACGAGCTCGCTGCTCACCAGGTGACAGAGCTCGTTCAGTATGATCCTCTCCATGGTCTTCATCAGGTGGGAAGTTAAGGCTACCGGCCTGAAGTGGTTAGACTTTCTGGGAACCACACAGGAAGTATTTAAGTTATACACAAATAAAATTGAATTGAATTGAATACTCTGACAACATGGTGAAACAAGTCACATTTAGACAACAGGTTTATGTTAATTTCCATCTGCTGTTCCTGGATTGCGCATGTGAGGATAACATACTGCCACAAAAGTCGTAGCTTTTTATTATGGTAAAGCTAACAAGGTAAGTTACATTGCTAGCATTACCTGAGGTTGTTAGCGCCTAACTTTATTCAAGCATTAGGTAGCATACATACAATAATAACAATAATAATAATAATAATAATAATAATAATAATAATAATAATAATAATAATAATAATAATAATAATAATAATGCCACTAGTGATAAACTCTAGGTTGAACATGTGGAAGTTATCTGAGGTAAAAAAAACAAAAACAACTTACCGATCAAGAACAGGCTGTTACCCAATCAATGAATGACTGAACATGGAAGTGGCGTCTTAACTGAACACAGACTGACAGACTAAGTTTCAATTTGAATTTTGACATCAGAAGAGTGTGGTAAATGCACTAGATGTGGGGCGATGAACACTAATTTTGCCACATTGCAAAATCCATTGCCATTTGAATAAGAAGACAAAAAAAAAAAAAAAAAAAACCAAGCCTACAGCAATATGAAATGTAACTGATTTAACATTAATTTGTATTTTTAATTGAAACTGAAATGCCACTTTGCATGTTGACCTGCCAAAATGCAACATGCATTTTCAAATAGCTCAACCAAATTGTGCATTGTCATGATATGGTTATTTGTTTTGCTATTTCCAGTTTTATGTTGAAGATCCTCATGTTATCTTTTGCTTTTGAAGACCATGCATTATAGCGCATTATGTGGGCATACTTACTACTCTTGATGGCTGATGTGTGTATAAGTAGTGTATTGTATATGTATCTTAATGTATTATAAGACCATTCAGTCAACTTCTAGTTTCTGAGTAGTCTAGAGCACCCAATAGACACTTGGCTATAATTCACTGTAAGTCACTATACTAAATCTATAATGCTTTAGGACTGCTCATACAGTGCATCAGAAAGAATTATGTGTTATGAGTATAGTCATATAAGCATCATGAATGCATTATAATTCACTGTGAATGCCCCCATACTACACTAAAGATTTGGTCCTCATCAAAAATATTATTTAGGTAATAGGCTTTTATTAAAATGCTGTTTCCACTCATTGTGAAGTACAGTGAAACTTCATCAGGAACTCACCAATAACATGTTGCATATTGGGATTAGTTCTTCAAACAATTTTCTAGAGCTGACTTGCAGTTTCACAAAAACAATATCTCAAAAGCTACTCCAAATTGAGTCATTGTGGGCCTCAATAATCACAAAAAAATTCTGCAAGATTCTGTAGGGACTGAGTACTTTAAACTCGTGTTATAGTGCTATTATAACTGTAACATAGAAATATTAAAAAATATAGGTGTAACGTCAACAGCCACAGACACAGATGCATTAATTCAAGAATTTCTCCCCTCCACTTTTTAACACTGGTACAGAACAGAGCTGATACAGAAGTGCAATGAAATCAGACAAAGCATCCTTAAACAGAAAACCTCCAATGAACAATGGCTATTAGATGACTAGAGACTGACTGAAAAGACACAAGTTCAGCAGATACATTGAGAAAGTGCTGAGAACAAATTGCAATATTTCAACAGATGAGAAATGAGGACAGATTAATGGACAGAAAAAAGGGGATGGGGAATGGGGGATGGGGGAGGAACAGAGAAAAAAGTAGAGCCAAGAGACGATGTTCAGCAGCAAAAGGGAGAGTCTTGACACCGCAACCTGACAGGATGTTTGAACTTCTGGACATTTAGCTGAAAGTACAAAAAGTGAGACAATGTGTTCATATTGTTGTATGTTTTAACTAACATGCCCCAGCAGTGCAAGTACAATACAACAAGTCAGCTAAAGTTTTCAGACCCATTTGACTAAAGTAGAAGTATTTGTTTTCTGGACTATCTATCTATCTATCTATCTATCTATCTATCTATCTATCTATCTATCTATCTATCTATCTATCTATCTATCTATCTATCTATCTATCAGTAAGTAAAATGAGAAAATATCAATTCAAATTCCAAGCTTGCGATTTTCTTTTAAAGATTTTGTGTGGCTGTTTGCCTTTATTTGATAGCTGTAGAGACACATGAAAGGAGGAAGAAGAGTTTGGATGATAGCAAAGGGCTCTGGGTTGGAGGCAAAGCTGCACTGCTGCAGGATAGACACAGCCTCAGTACATGAGGAGCATTCTACCAGGTGAGCTATCACAGCATGCCACAAACCTGCATTTAGCAATTTCCATCTATAAGTGACACCCTTGATAATCCCAGTGTTGTTTGTCTGTTCTACTTTATCTAAGCAGGTAGCCATGGTTTCTCTCTCTCCCTCTCACTGTACGGCTCTCTCTTGCTCAGTGTGTCAGATGTTTAGAGTTTCCTCTTAGTGATATTGGTACTAAATGTAGTTTAGTTGTCATGTTTAAGGTGAGACTTAGTGGATTTGAAACATTGCTGCACACCATGAAAACTTAATTGTTAGCTCCCGTACTTCCTGCCAGGCCTCAGTAGCTGGTGCAGAATGACCAAGTGTAGCTCCTGCTAGCTACCCCTCAGCACCTCCTGAGCAGCCAGGAAATCAAGGAGGCTGGGTGACTGTCCAGAGGAAGCATACACCTTCACCACCAACCAGTTCATGTTTTGCACTCAAAAACTACAAAACTACAAGCAGTTCAGTGTGATCAATATGCCAGGGGGATTAATATAAAAGAAAAACGAAAATGAAATAGAAATAAAAGGAATATCTAAATAAATATTTTGTAAAGCTTGAAAAAATTACAGGTTTTAATTGCTTTCTTGTTTGTACAGTCAGAAATTGAAGAAATGTACTGTTTGATATACGCAGACAACTCTAAAAAGTTTGGCTTCTTGTTGAGGAATTTAGACCTGTGAATATAAAATTTAGTTACAATAATAAGCAAATTAATTACATAAAATTGAGAGATAATATTCTTGTCAAATTCAGTATATCCGAACAGTACATTTTTCCAGCATAAAGTCAAGTGGTGATAGATATGGTCATTAATGTAACGTGACAGTTTTGCGGGCAAGACCAGAATAAATGAAGTGTTTCATTAGAAAATCCACAAAAGGCACAGCTCACATCAATGTCTTTTTTGAGTCTTTGAATAAAAGTTGTGATTAGTTGGGTAAAATCTGTGAAGCATTTTGAATGTTATTTCTTTGACTTTGTTTGTCAAGAAGAATTTATGAGGTAGTAGCCAGACTTTATCCCAACAAATGTCTCCAACAAAAGAGGACCAGTATGATATAGCAGAGGGTGTGCTTACAATATACTGCTGAAAAAGTCAATGAATAAGTTTGTTTTTATTCTTAGTATTCAAAGAAAAACAAGCTTCTCCAACAACTGATTTAGTTACATCTGGTAGTGCAGGGCGAGTGTTGTTTGTTTTAAAGTCTTTAAACAGTGAGATAACACCTGAAGGCACAGCATCAAATACAACAGAAAAATCCTTGGGTGTAACAGGTATACCATAATGATGAATGAATTCAGCATAATTGTAAAGTTGCCCATGTTGATTGAACAACTGATTCAACAAAAAAAAGTTATTATCAAACCACCGTTGGAGAAAAATGGACTTGTTTTTATAAAGAACATATTTATTGTTCCAAATAAAAAATCTATGGGGCGTAAGATTTTTCCACACAAAGTCAAATAAAACTTTGTCTATTTCTTTACTGACATGACTATCCACACCTAATGACAGCGTAGCATATGTTAATCTAGATATTCCCTCTGCCTTTGAAAGAAGAATCCTACCTCTTAAAGATAAATCACGTAAAAGCCACATATTAAATTTCTTTTTTGTTTTATCAATTATTGGGTTGAAGTTATTGGCACATCTTTGGGATTCATTTTTATCAATAATGATACCTAAATAAGTAACTGAATTTTTTACCTGAATATTGGAAATCGAATTAGCATAACAGTTTTTAATAGGTAATAATTCACATTTTTTAAGATTTAATCAAAGACTGGAAGCTTTAGTAAAGTGATCTATAAGATTAATAGCTAAAAGTACTTGAGAACTTTCATTGCTATGCAGATGATACCCAGCTATATTTATCAATGAAGCCAAAAGAAACCAGTCAGTTAACTAGACTACAAGCATGTCTTCATGACATAAAGACCTGGATGACCTGCAATTTTTTGATGCTAAACTCAGACAAAACTGAAGTTGTAGTAGTAGGCCCTAAACATCTTAGAAAGTCACTTTCTGATGACATAGCAGCTATGGATGGCATTGCGCTGGCCTCCAGCACCACTGTAAAGAATCTGGGAGTTATCTTTGACCAAGACATGTCCTTTCACTCCCATGTAAAACAAATTTCAAGGACAGCCTTTTTTCATCTACGTAATATCGCAAAAATCAGGTATATTTTGTCTCAAAATGATGCAGAAAAACTAGTCCATGCGTTCGTAACTTCCAGGCTGGATTATTGCAATTCTTTACTATCAGGCTGCCCAAATTCGTTGCTGAATATTCTTCAGTTGCTCCAGAATGCTGCAGCACATGTCCTGACAAAAACCAGGAAGAGAGATCATATTTCTCCAATACTAGCCGCTCTGCACTGGCTCCCTGTAAAGTTTAGATTAGAGTTTAAAATTCTCCTCCTTACTTACAAAGCCATAAATGGCCAGGCACCTTCTTATCTTAAAGAGCTCATAGTACCTTATTGCCCTACTCGAACACTGCGTTCCCTGAATGCAGGTCTACTTATGGTTCCTAAAGTCTCAAAAAGCAGAACAGGAGTCAGAGCATTTAGCTATCAAGCTCCTCTCCTGTGGAACCATCTTCCAGTCTTTGTCCGGGAGGCAGACACTCTCTCTACATTTAAGAGTAGGCTTAAAACTTTCCTCTTTGATAAAGCTTATAGTTAGGGCTGGCTCAGGCTTGTCCTGGACCAGCCCCTAGTTATGCTGCTATAGGATTAGACTGTCGGGGGACCTCCAAAGATACACCGAGCTCCTCTGTCCTTCTGTCCCTCTCCATCTGCACGCTTTCATGTCCTACCACGGCGTGTTACTAACTTAGCTCCTTCCCCGGAGTCTCTTTGCTTTGTCGTCTTGCAGATTACACAGTGGCTGAATCTGGATCGTGGATTTCAGCTGTATCTCCCGCCTTGGCCCTGCCTGACATCCACTGCAACTGCCACTGCTATTATTACATCCACTGTCACTGTTACTGTGATTGCATGTCTGTCTCTCTGTCTCTCTCTCTCTCTCTCTCTCCCTCTCTGACTGCATTTCTGTCTCTCTGTCTGTCTGTGTCTGTCTCCCTCTCCCTTTCTTGCTCTCCCCGGTCGAGGCAGATGGCCGCCCACCCAGAGTCTGGTTCTGCCCGAGGTTTCTGCCTGTTAAAAGGAAGTTTTTCCTCGCCACTGTCGCCAAGTGCTTGCTCATGGGGGAATTGTTGGTTTTCTGTATATAAAAGAGCTTGGTTTGTACCAGCTCTATATGGAAAGTGTCCTGAGACAACTTCTGTTGTGATTTGGCGCTATACAAATAGAATTGAAAATTGAAATTGAACTGTTCTTTAGGAACAGAGTTGTGTCATCTGCCAGGTGACTTATAATGATAGTTCTATCAGCAATGGTGATACCTTTTAAATTACTGTGCTTAATATGTTCACATAAAAGTTGAGCAGCAAGTAAAAATAAATAAGGGGAAATTGGGCATCCTTGCCGCACGCCTCGTTTCACATCGAATCTAGAAGACGAACCAAATTTAATCGAACAATTGGCGTTACTGTAAAGAGTTTTGATTGCATTACAGAAGTAGTGTCCAAAGCCGAATTTCTGTAACGCATGAAAAAGAAAAGAATGTTCAACAGTATCAAAGGCTTTAAAAAAATCTAAAAAGAGCAAAAAACTGTCATCTGAGATCAGGTGTGAGTAGTCAAGCAAGTCTAAAACCAGCCTTATATTATTTGTGATGTGTCTATTCGGCATAAAGCCTGATTGAGCTTCATCAATTAGAGAATCTAGAACTTTTTTTATTCTTTTAGCGAGGATTAGGGCCAGAATTTTATAGTCATTATTTAACAGACAGATTGGGCGCCGATTTTCAACGTAAAGAGGGTCTTTCTGTGGTTTAGGGATTAATGTGATTAAACCTTGAGTCATACTAGTAGGCAAAGTGCTGGATGATAAACTTTCATTGAACACTTGAAGGAGAAAAGGTGCCATCTGCTGGCTGAAAATCTTGTAGAATTCTGATGACAAACCATCTGTTCCCCGGGAATTGTTGTCTTTTAATAGACCAATACTGTTACGAATTTCTGTTTGTGATAAAGGGAGATCACAAAGTTCTCTTTCTGAATCATCAAGTTGAGGAGTATGTTGTAGAGAATTTAAGAACGATAGGGTGTCAGAGTATTCAGATGTGTATAACTTTCTATGAAATGTAGAACAGAAGTCAGATAGAATTTTTGGGCCATCAGTTATATTTCCGTTAATTATTAATTCATCAATAGTGTTGATTTTTGCATGATGTTTTTCCATTTTGAAGAAATAGGCAGAGTTCTGTTCTCCTTCTTCCAACCATTTTTTCTGGGATCTAATAAAAGCACCCTCTGCCCTCCTTTTGTAAATAATATCCTCTAATTTTCTGGCTTTAGCAAGGCTGCTTCCATAGGTCCAAAGGTATTTTGCTGATTCATGTTTAAAAAGTTCCCAGTTTAAGCAAAATGAATTATCTACTTTTGCCTTTTTATAGAAAAATGATATTAAGTATGAAAGTCTTGATTGGACTTCCTCAGACTGAAGAAGGGAGTTGTTTAATTTCCAAAATTTTGCTTTTCTGCCTTGATCAGAGGGAAACAGTTTAATAGAAATGTAAATAGCTTTGTGATCACTTAAAGGACAGGGAATAATGTCAACAGTCACGTCTTGTTCCTTAAGGTGTTTGGATAATAACCAGAAGTCTATATGAGAAAACCTCGTGTTATTTTTGTTACTCCAAGTGAATGTTACTATATCTGGGAATTTGAGTCTCCATATGTCCACTAAGTCATATCTTTCCATAAAGAGTTTAATAAAAGTATTCCTGTTATCATCTCGAGCCAGTGGCCATCTGTCTATCAGCGGGTTCAACGTAACATTAATGTCTCCTCCAATTATGATGTAGGAATTTGGAAATTTGGTTAACCAATATTTAAGCCTGCCTTCTATGTCAGCAAATAATTGAATGTTTTCTAAACTAGAGTTGTACCCATAAACATTGACAAGAGTCAAAACAATCTTATTATAAGTAATGACTTGACAGACAAAATGTCCATTTGGATCAGTGTTACTAAGTAAAATGTCACTGCTGTACCTGTTTTTTATGGTTAAAACCCCAGCTGATCTTTCTGTGCAATGAGAAAACACATTTTCAGATGAATCTTCAGCAACGCCATATAGATTCAGGTTCCACCTCCTTGAGTATGACTCCAGTTCGCAGATGCGTGTTTGGAGGCTGACAACTTTGCGCTCTTGCTCTTTGAGACGAGTGTCAACATTCATCTTTTTCTTTTGTGTATCTTTTATCTCACTGCATGCAAAATCTAGAGTTTTCTTTATGCTTTCTATCTTCATGGTGTTTTCATCAATTTTCTTGGAGTTAACACTCACAAGCTTTTCAATGTTGTCGGCTCGCTCGTTTATGAGTTTAGAGAGAGTAGAGATGACGGTGTTGTCTTCAGAAAGTAACTCATGTTCTTTTTCATACAGCGCTTTTTTTGCTGCAGGAGATTTGCAGGGAGTCACAGGTAGCGGAGGAAAATACTGGAGATGCAGTGCTAGCATAGTCATGGCACAAAGTTATCAGCACATTACCTGGGTAGGAGTTGAGCATGAGGTTTTTGCTTTTTTGCATCCTTTTTCTCTCCCGACTTGACATTAGGTTGATCTCAGCCATCAAAGAAGTTAGTATACGTATTATGAAAGTTGGCTGAAATGTTATTTCTTTGCTTTTCACCGGTTAAAACTTTTTGTGCAGGAGCTCAGTGAAAACGACCTCACTCGGCAGCCATCTTGGTCCCCCCTATACTTCCCCAAGATATATCAGTACTCACATTCCTTGAGGCATCGGTTGAGGGGGTGGAGTCACAGCCATTTTTTGGCTTAAGCCTATTAATTGACCCAAATCCTAAACTCAATTATAACATTTATGTGGATATCAATATTAATAGCCTTAGTGCTGTGTTTACCCCATTATTAGACTTGACTGGCCTCTTCCCAATCCTCTTTTATCGAATCATCATTTAATAACTTTTGAATTCCTATTACTGGACTACATGCCACTGTGCAAAAATTCCTATGATAAATGTCTATCTGATTCCATCGGCATTTATTTCAATTCCATGCCTCAATATAATGGATCATTACAATGCTAACATGGGTTCCTCTCAAATTGCCTATCTTGTTGATAGTGGTGCAGGCTCACTGCATGTGACAGCCAACTCAACTGCCTCTACTTAGCCCTATCTTATACCCTCAAATCTGCAGATAAAGGCAAACATCACAAAAACATGAAAGAAAGTGGCATTCCACCAAAATGAAAGAATTTTGTTAAGCCTGGAGAGATAGTCAGCCCATTACCCATCATCAATAGAACAGTAAGAACAACCCCTGGTTCCTATTCAGCACTGTAGCCAGGCCGGGAAAGAGTCATATCTCTCTTGAGCCTTGTATCCTTATACCCTGTCTTAGACCCCATCCCAACTAGGTACTTGCTCGTATCTGCAACTGCTTGCTATTGCAGTTATAGACTGACAGTGGGGGCTCTATTTTCGTCCCCACCGCTGGTGGGGCGCAGGTTGCACTCCCTGCGCAGTGGTATTTTCATGCAGCGCAGGTGGGCGTGCAGCACACTTGGTATTTTGGTAAACTGAGGCTCATAGAGGTACGCCAGGATGGGCGTTGCGGCGCAGTAGGGGGAGGTGTCGGCATAATGAGCTGGCAGATTTGGATTTTCGGTCCATTTCGGTCCATGTCAGCAGCGTAAAAGTGTGTTGAAAGCTCACCACCCCAGAACTGGTCAACTCTGTGCACCAGCGGCGCACCGCAGGGCAATTGGATTTTCGTAAACCGGCGGAGTCGTGTGCTCACGTCATCAATACCTCACAGGCAGGTTTCCACAGTGTCTGGCATCTCACCGCGATCAATAATTAGCAACAGCCACGATTCAATGTAACTATCTTAGTCAACACATACAGTCAGACCTAAATTTACATATTTTGATCAGTAGCTCATCTGCAGAGGCGTGACCACCGGGGTGGCTGGGGGTGGCAGCGGCTACCCCTACCCCACCACAGCTGCCAATCAGTTTGTCCGAGTCGACATTCAAAAATATGCAGGATGCCACGACTCTTTGCTCTGCACTTCAACTCACGCAGACTTGTACTCAGCTTGCACTATTTCGCTTCATAAGGAGAAAACAAGGGTAAGTAAACAGTCGCTCACAATGTGTAGTGTTAAGTGATTTACAAATGTTTAAATTAAGTTGGTAAGTAAGTCGTCTAGAGTTGGCACAGTGCGCTAGTTTAGCATAATGAATGATTTTCTGACTTAACAGTATTATTTTTAAACAGACAATTGCATGATTTCTTCAGGGGCAGACAGTGATAGGGAGAGAAACAGGATGAAAAGGACTCAAAACATTGAGACCTTTTTTAAGATAAAGAAAATAAATGCTGCAGTTAACGGTGATCAAGGTATCAGTCACTGCATCCTGAATCACCCACACTCAAACTCACACACCACCTCTGCCACAATTGGGCTGGACTGTGGAATGGACAGTTTTAATTTAATCAAGAATTACTGATTCAATTCTATTTAATACTTTACGTCTATTTTAATACTCTTTATTGTTGATGAGTGGAAGTGTGGTTGTTGTTTTTATGAGCTAAAGGACAGTTGAATCTATCTATCTATCTATCTATCTATCTATCTATCTATCTATCTATCTATCTATCTATCTATCTATCTATCTAGATTTCAGAAAGCTTATACAAATAATTTATCAATGATGATCAAGTCTAGTGCATTACTCAAACAGGAGATCCAGCTTTTGTTCACAAGATTGTTATTGAATTCAGTATCACTGACTTCTACATTGTGTATTATAAATGAAAGTCTTGTATTATGCATGGTCTAAAAATGTGTGTATAGTGAGACTTGTTGATTTGTATAAGTGTATATGTGTTCTGCATGGTTTTCTAACATGTTGTTAGAGTTGTAATAAAGCTGTTCATAGCTGAACTAAACGTTTTGTTTCTGTCTCTGTAAGGTAACAAAGAGGTAGGCTAAGATGCCTCTATCTCAGAGCACTCGAGAGACAGAGAGAGACAGACACACGGAAAAATGTAAGTGATGATCGTTGTCCGCTATTACCCACGTCATTTCATTCTAAATATAAATGTTATCATTGTAATGCTTAACGTTATCTACAAAGATGGAGTACATCATTGCTTTGAGGAGGATGAGGAGGAGGCCGAGGATTTACCATCTAAGGACCTCATATTTAGACATGAGTGACGTCAGTCTCCTCCTAGAAGAAGTTTGGGCATCGGACACTTTCCTGCACGGGCTCAGTCATCCTCGAAACTTGCCATGCGCCTTGCCAGCGGCGTTTTTAAAGGTGAGGCGAGGAGCTGGTGTGATTGGTGAAGATTGGACTCGGCTGTGTCAAACCCACTCCACGCCTTCTCCCCTCCCTCCTTCCGGGTTGCGCCGCTGAGTGGGACTGAGATGAGAAGGGGGAGTAATTGCGCTGGCAGTGCAGTGCATGAAAATACCAGAGTCTGCGCCGCCACACCCCATCGGGGGAAGTAGACTTGACTTTGCGGCGCGCCTCCACCACACCGGCGGTGGAATCGAAAATAGAGCCCTGGATGTTTATTGATTGAAGTGTTTATGATTGTTGATTTGAGCTGGCACGAATAAACACTGCTATCCTTCTAAGTCGCAGTTTTCTGTGATTATTCATGCACATTGCAAAACTCAGGCACATCCTCTCTCAAACGATCTTGAAAAACTATAAAATGATCTATGAAAAGAGATCATATTTCTCCCATCGCAGCCTGTATGCATGGGCTCCCTGTAAAATCTAGAATAGAATCCAAAAACCTCATCTTTACCTGCAACTCCCTAAATGGTCAAGTATCAGTATCATATCTTTAAGAGCTCATAGCAACCCATCACCCCTTTAGAACACTGCATATTGTCTTCCTAAAATTTCCAAAAGCAGAATGGGAGTTAGAGCCTGCAGCTATCAAGCTCCTCTACTGTGGAACCATTACACAGTGTTTGTCTGGGGTTCAGACACCCCCTCCACACTTAAGAATAGGCTTAAAATCTCTCTCTCTCTCTCTCTCTCTCTCTCTCTCTCTCTCTCTCTCTCTCTCTCTCTTTTTTTTAGAGATATTATAGAGATATTATTATTAAATTCAGATGTTAATTTTACCTGTATCATTCATCTCTAAAACTACAAACTTAATCAAACTCAACACTTATCATTGCTGTGGTACAGGGGTGTATAATCTTCAATTTCACTTTTTTTTTTTTTTTTTGGGGTCAAATAGCTGGCTCCATAATGTATGTCAAGTATTCTAAAGTCTAGATCTTTTCCTTTTCAGCATATCAATACTAATGCCTAAAGCTATTTTCACTGTTGTATAAAGAAATATAATAAATAATTAAACATCTGACTAAATAAACATGCTATACATTAAGTATTTTTTTAAATCAAAAAGAACATATGGAGATGGCTTTTCCTCTCAAATATGAGAAACTCCGTGGCCAGATAGATTGGTGTGCAATGCAAATGGAAACAAATGTTACACTTATAGGCTCAATAAGCATGGTTCTCACTTACACATCTTATATCACTACTTACATTGAGGTCATGTCATTGAGGGCATGATCCAGTTCCTCACTGATGGCTTTGTACTTGAGTTTCTGTGCATAAAGCTCATCTGCAGGTCCATACAGGAAAGATGTGTTGCAAAGGAAAGGGAGGAAAAAAAGACCAGAGAGGCTGAAAATAGTATTGTGGAAAATTAGACATTTATGATTATAAAGAAACCCATGTAATGTACCGCAATCCAATAGAACAGATACTTAAACCCTGGATAAAAACCTTGGTTAATCTTTTGTTCACATGGGTGACACATGCGGGAAGTGAATATTAGGTAGACCTTTCAATGCAATGCAAGTATACAGAGGTCTATCACAAACAAATACGTCTGATAGTCCCTTGCAATTAATAGGGCATCTTGACTTAAAGAGATATGATCTGATTTAAAAAATAATTCTTCTTGTATCTTGATGCACCACAACTTTTGGTTGGTCATATGACTACAAAGTCAGATACATTCACTTACATTACCATTTATTAGCAAAACAGATTTATGCCAAACTGCCACCGTGTGTTCATTCATCAATATGGAAGACTTTCATTTAGCCAGGCAAGATGGTCTTAAAACATACAGCAAGGCCCTCTGGCATGCCAGGCAGCCTATTACTCATCGTTAATAGAGGAAAATAAGAACAACCCTAGGTTTAAACGAAAAGACAGATTCAGAATCAGAATCGGTAGGTTAGGTTTAGGTTAGGTTTAAACGAAAAGACAGTGAAAAATATAGCACATTGCATAACAAACATAAATCACATGTAATAATGTTACTGAAAGTGCACTTATTTTATCGGGAGAGATCAGATCAAAATGTTCCCACACGGGGGACAACTTTCTCTTTCTCACAGGCTCCAACAAAATGCACCTCTATGTCACCCACAAACCCAAAAAAACACCAACACTAACCCACGAAGTGTGAGCGGATCAATTGCGGTATATAAATCGCGCCAATACCCAAGACAATTCATGAAACAGCGAGACTTCGAACGTCATTAGTGACGCCATTCGCCCTAAATGACACAAGCTTCGATATGCGCTTCACTAAACACTTCCGGGATTTCTTAACACACGCTCTGAAGCATTGACACAGTACAACCCATCACAATGAGGAAGCCATTTTATTTGTGACAGTAACCCTTTTATTCTGCACTTAGTTGATTCCCCTCTTTCTTCCTAGTTCGACGGCCCACAGTGGAGTGACCCCATATTCAAGGTGGTGAGTAGGGTTATGGGTAGGGTAGTGCCTTGTTTTGCCCTTAGTGCCCTGTTTTGTCTTTTTTTACTCTTTGTTTTGGTATTGTTTAATTTTGAGTTCTTCTTTTGAATATTAAAATAACTGGGTTGCTATAGTTCTTAATCTTTCTCTTCTTTTCTTTTAGTGAAGTGGAGTGTCATTTTGTTGGGGAGACTAGGCACCCCTGGTGAGGTTCCTACATCTAATGTGAATGAAAGCACCGGGGCACAATTGTTGACTACACTATACAGGTGCTGGTCATAAAATTAGAATATCATGGAAAAGTTTATTTATTTCAGTAATTCCATTCAAAAAGTGAAACTTGTATATTATATTCATTCATTACACACAGACTAATATATTTCAAATGTTTAGTTCTTTAATTTTAATGATTTTAAACTAACAAGTAATGAAAATCCAAATTTCAGTATCTCAGAAAACTAGAATATCACTTAAAACTGATACAAAAAAAGGATTTCTAAAAATGTTTTCCAACTGAAAAGTATAAACATGAAAAGTATGAGCATGTACAGCACTCAATACTTAGTTGGGGCTCCTTTTGCCTGAATTACTACAGCAATGCGGCGTGGCATGGAGTCGATCAGGCTGTGGCACTGCTCAGGTGTTATGAGAGCCCAGGTTGCTTTGATGGTGGCCTTCAGCTCTTCTGCATTGTTGAGTCTGGCATCTCGCATCTTCCTCTTCACAATACCCCATAGATTTTCTATGGGGTTAAGGTCAGGGGAGTTTGCTGGCCAATCAAGAACAGGAATACCATGGTCCTTCAACCAGGTACTGGTAGCTTTGGCGCTGTGAGCAGGTGCCAAGTCCTGTTGAAAAATTAAATCTGCATCTCCATAAAGTTGGTCAGCAGCAGGAAGCATGAAGTGCTCCAAAACTTCCTGATAGACAGCTGCATTGACCTTGGACTCCAAACCATCACTGACTGTGGAAACTTGACATTTGACCTCAGGCAACGTGGATTCTGTGCCTCTCCTCTCTTCCTCCAGACTCTGGGACCTTGATTACCAAAGGACATGACCACTCAGCAGCAGTCCAGTCCTTTTTGTCTTTAGCCCAGGTGAGACGCTTCTGACGCTGTCTCTTGTTCAAGAGTGGCTTGACACAAGGAATGCGACAGCTGAAACCCATGTCTTGCATACGTCTGTGAGTGGTGGTTCTTGAAGCACTGACTCCAGCTGCAGTCCACTCTTTGTGAATCTCCCCCGCAGTTTTGAATGGGTTTTGTCTCACTATCCTCTCCAGGGTGCGGTTATCCCTATTGCTTGTACACTTTTTTCTGCCACATCTTTTCCTTCGCTTTGCCTTTCTACTAATGTGCTTGGACACAGAGCTCTGTGAACATCCAGGGGACTTGCCCTCCTTGTGCAAAGTGTCAATGATCGTCTTTTGGACAACTGTCAGGTCAGCAGTCTTCCCCATGATTGTGTAGCTTACAGAACTAGACTGGGAGACCATTTAAAGGCCTTTGCAGGTGTTTTGAGTTAATTAGTTGATTAGAGTGTGGCACCAGATATCTTCAATATTGACCTTTTCCACAATATTCTAATTTTACTCATTTGGGGGTTTTCATTAGTTGTCAGTTGTTATTATATTAGTTGTCAATATTAAAAGAAGTAAATACTTGAAATATGTCGGTCTGTGTTAAATGAATGTATACATTATACAAGTTTCACTTTTTGAATGGAATTACTGAAAAAAATCAACTTTTCCATGATATTCTAATTTTATGACCAGCACCTGTAATTGCTGTGAGGATTGCTGTGTTACTGTGTTTCACTGAGGTGAGTAGTGGTTGCACCCCTACGCACAACATAGTGTAGTGTGCAACTCCACTAATGGCCTCTGCCCACTGTACTCTTATTTGCTTAGTTTATGTTGGGCTGAGTTTTAGATATTTTAACATGTATCTGCTGATCTTTGAATTGTATTGTTAAGGCCTTTTTTAGATATTGTAATAAGTATTTCTAACCCCTCTTATTGCTATTGTGATGTTGCTGTGGGCACTGGTGGCGTGTCCTCCACCATGTCTTTGGTGCCTGCTGCCCGAGGAAAAAGAGGGCCTTTCTGTGTGGAGTTTGCGTGTTCTCCCCGTGTTTACCCGGGGTTTCCTCCTTAAATAACCCCCACTAAAAACATGCAAGAAGATCACCGCCTGACCAACAGTGACGAAGGAGGATGGGTCGCCAGGTGCAGGCACTGGTGTTGGCTGGCGGCTGGCAGCCCACCGCTCCTGGTCTGCCGTGGAGGATTGACAGACCGAGGATGGGTCAAATGCGGAGAAAATAATTTCACGGAAGCATGTAGTGTGTGCAACTAACATGTGTGATAAATAAAAGTACATTTCTTCTTCTTGATTTGACTTTATTTCGATTTGTTAATTATTTCCTCTTTCGCAGCTGCAGTCCCTGCCGGTTTCATTTTGGACAATAAACAAAGAATATTTGGCTTATTCAGAAAATACGTCTCTGTCCTGTTTCAGAAGCAAACCTGTGCCCTACCAGTTTTTTTTTCAACCATCACATGCTGAGGTAGTATTTCCTGGGGTGCAATCCCCTAGATGGCGTTGTCGATCTTCCCCCTTACATTACTTGGTACCACTTCCCTTTGCCACACACCCATACAAATGTAATAACTATTGTTAGCCAGCTGCCATTTGGACTGCACAAAATACTATGAGCATTTTTAATATGATTTCTTGATAGCGATTCAGTGCTTCATTGACTAGTGTATCTACAGTGTATCTACATGAATTCAAAACAGAGAACACATATGCCTGGAGGGCAGTATAATGGTAAATAGGATACATTTATTGTTAGTTTGGTTCTGTACAAGTGATTTGTTGTTGAGGAGAACAATATAGAATATCATCAAACTTGTAATTATATCTTGAAAGTTCATTTTCCACTATATATTACTCCATTTGTATTAATTCACAAGTCCTTAAAAGCAGCCCTGCCTACTGTGGTAGACATTCAACTTCTGTTGTTCGAGAAGACACTTACTGTCAACAGGGTTGTGAATCTGCTCTCTGCTGACCCAACCAGTGCTGCACAACATAAAACAATACAAAATCTGAAGCGTTTCATCAGATCCTTGGACAGTGAGAGACTGTCAAAATTTCTGCTATTTGTAACAGGAGCTGATGTTGTCTGTGTGGGCAAAATAAGCATACAGTTCACTGATGAGACAGGTTTACAGCGATGCCCAATTGCACATGCAGTGGTGGAAAAAAGTTTTCGGACACCCTTAAAATTTTACACAATCTCAAATATTATCATGAAATATTTGTGGAAAAATCTTTTTTGTGTTTCAAAAGGTGTGGCTGCATTACACAGACACAAACAAATAGAAATGATATTTTTTTTGTTTATTGTTTACAAGAAAAACTAACAAAACTAAATTTCAATATGTCAGTTCTCAACATTGTCGGTATCAAAGTCAACAAATAACAGAGAATGTGTTCAAAACTGAACATAAAATAAATAAAAACCATCACATCATCAAATTAATATTTAGTAGTCTTTCCATTAGCATGCAGTAGAGCTCTAATCCTGGCTGGCATGTTCCCCTCGAGCCTTTCACACTGTTGAGGGGTAATCTTGTCCCATTCTTATTGAATTACTTTAATTCTTCTAAATTCTTTGGTTTATGATTTGGAACAGACCTTCTGATAATCCACCACAGATTTTCAATGGGGCTCATGTCCAGGGATTGAGCTGGCCACTCTAAGACCTGGATACTGTGCTCCTGCAGCCAAGTTCTACTGGCCCTGGATGTGTGGCAAGGGGCATTATCTTGTTGAAACATCCAGTTTTGACCTCGACGGAACAGTGCATGTGCAGAAGGGAGCATGTGGGTTTCGAGAATGGCACAAGTTCAATGTGCCATCACAGACAGTGAGATGACCAACACCAGCAGCACTCATGCATCCCCAAACCATGATACTGCCTCCACCATGCTTGACAGTGGGTACTGTACATGCTGGAGATAATGCTTCGCCTGGGCTTCTGCGTATCCTCACATTAGCAGAAGGAAGATAAAGCTGGAAACTGGACTCATCTGACCACAGAATCTTCTTCCAGTTCCTGGCTGTCCACTTCTTGTGTGCTTGGGCCCAACGACTCCGGGCTAACGCCTGTCTCTCATTGGTCAGGGGCTTCTTGACAGCCTTGTAGGACCATGCTCCATGATCTAAAAGTTGGCCACGTATAGTGTGGGTAGGACACTGGACACCAGTTTGGTTTGACCACTGCTGCTGAAGCTCCTGTGATGTCATTATGTGGTTTTCCCTGCACATGCAGATCAGGATGCGGTCATTTCTTGCTGAAAAAACCCTTGGACGCCCATATCATGGTTTGTCTTCCAAGCTGTTGGTTTGTCTGTATTTCAGCAGAGTGTATCCAACTGCCGAAGGACTGCATCTGCACTTCCTGGCTATCTGGCGGCAACTGTACCCTTCCTGACCGAGAATCTGTATCTTCAGGTGTGTTTCCTGCGTTAGGTTCCTTGTTTTAGCCATTTTTTTTCTCTGAAGAACTTTCAAATGTGCTGGCTTTATATAGACATGAATCACGGCAACAAAAATTGTGTCTTTTAATAAAAAGCACGACCGTCATTAGTGGATCACTGGTACCAAAATGACCCAATACTCAAAATTTCTTTTGTATTTTTATGGAACCAATCAGTGGTTATAATAATGGCTTTTTTAGGATTTGTTTAGTATTTTGGCTGTGACTGTACTAAAGGAAAGATGATGGCTGGGTGTTTGTAAAATCTTAGCTTTGCAAATTGTTATGAAAAGTTAGTCACTGTTGAATGTTTACTCATTCATTTGTATTAAACAGTTTTGCTGTTTGTTAATACAGGAGGATTGGACCAAAGGTTGTGAGTGTCCATTTGCAGGCGTTTCAGAAGATTTCCTGCGTCCCAAAAGAATTTCGGTTTACTTTTTCATGTTGTATTTGAGTGTGTCAACACAGAGACATACCCTAACAGAAAGAGAACATGACATACATGATGATTTCGAAATATGATGTGGGCATCAGACTCATATATCGGAATGTTTATCTGGCCTGCAGGTTGGCTAGATTAGAATGTTGACCCATTCGTGTCCATTGTACTACTTGTTATCTTGTCAATGGACACATGGACAAATAAAAATTAATACAAACTGAGTAATAGATTATGAAAAATTAACTTTTCAGGATATAATTATCAGTTGCTTCTTGCAGCTCATTTTTGAAGCACAGGTCACTTTTCACTGAAAAGTTTTCAGTACATGATCATTGGCTGAACAGCTACACGCTGTCACATGGGCGCTTGCTCTCACGCAATACCTCATGAAAGGAAAGGCAGAATTTAGTTTGTGCTGAAAGGCAAAGTGGAAAAAAAGCAGGCAATGATGGCCAATGTTTATTTCCTTTGTATGACATATAGGACATAACATCTTAGGCACTGCCTGCAAAAAAGAAATGTTTTACCTGGCCTTTCAAGGCCTCCATAGAGATACTTGATTTGTGATGTTATAAATGGTGAATGGACTGTATTTTTTAACACTTTTCTAGTCTGATGGTCACTAAACATGCTTTTTTACAACACGTCAGCATTCACTTCGCCAGGGATCGAACCATCAACCTTCTGATCAGTGGATGACTGCTCTACCTCCTAAGCCACAGCCACCCACAATAAGTTGATGAGGAACCAAAAAAAAGAAGAAGAAAATAATTTTGTGTTGTTTGGAGAACTGCTAATCATTAATTGATTATTGATCTCTGATCACAGTGTGATATGCTGATAACTGATAAAGTGATTATTATAGGTGACTTTAATGTACATGTTGGCTTTGATAATGACAGCCTTAGCACTGCGTTTATCTCTGTATTAGACTCAGTTGGCTTCCATCAGAATGTACATGAATCTATTCACTGTCTTAACCACACTCTCGACCTTGTTCTGACCTCTGGCATTGAAATTGAAGACTTAATAGTTACCATCATTTAATAACTTTAGAATTCATATTACCAGAATACCCGCCAGTAGGCAAAAATTCTTATACCAGGCTCCTGTCTGATAGTGCTATAGCCAAATTTAAGGATATGATCCCATCAGCATTTAATTCAATGCTATGTCTCAGTACAAAAGAGGACCCCTACGCTAACCTTAGTCCCTCCCAAATT
This sequence comes from Chaetodon trifascialis, assembly GCF_039877785.1. NCBI lineage: Eukaryota > Metazoa > Chordata > Actinopteri > Chaetodontiformes > Chaetodontidae > Chaetodon > Chaetodon trifascialis. Next base: position 25,154,533 of record NC_092072.1, read on the forward strand.
GACTACCTGGTTGATAGTGCTACAGGTTCATTGTGTATGACACTTGACTATGTTACCCCCTAAAAAGAAGATAATAAAACAGAGGAGGTTAGCTTCATGGTATACTCCTCAAACCCGCCAAGCAAACTTCACAAAAAATAGAAAGGAAATGGTGTTCTACCACTTCGGAAGAATTCCGGTTCGCCTGGCAAAACAGTGTTAAAATATACAGGAAAGCCCTCTGCAGTGTTAGGGCAGCCTATTACTCTGCACTAATAGAGGAAAATAAGGACAATCCCACGTTCCTCTTATGCATGTAGCCAGGCTGACAGAGAGCCATAATTCTGTTGAACCATGTATTCCTTTAGGTCTGAACAGTAATGACTTCATGAGCTTCTTTAATGATAAAATTCTTGCTATTAGAGACAGAATTCATCAGAACCTGACGTCAACAGGTACTGTTTTGTCTTCAAACACAGAAACCGTAGAAACTGTTATTAAACCTGTTGCAGTTTTAGACTGTTTTAACCTGTCGAGCCTTCACCAAATAATTTCAATAATTTCGTCATCAAAATCATCAACCTGTATTCTAGACCCCATCCCAACTAAGCTGCTTAAAGAAGTTTTACCTTTAATTGACTCTTCCTTATTGGACATGATCAATCTGTCTTTATCAACAGGCTATGTACCACGGTCCTTTAAAGTAGCTGTAATAAAATCTCTACTGAAAAAGCCTACTCTTGGTCCAGGGGTTTTAGCTAACTATAGACCGATATCCAACCTTCCCCTTTTTCTCAAAAATTCTTGAGAAAGCAGCTTATTTCAGGATTTCCAGTCAAGATTTAGAGTGCATCATAGCACACAGAACTGGTTAAAGTTACAAATTACCTTTGAATTGCATCAGATAAAGGACTTGTCTCTGTACTAGTCTTATTAAATCTTAGTGCTGCATTTGATACTATAGCAGCATAGAGGTGCTTATCCTCTGGGTGACTGGCTGCTGCTCATGAGCGCTACTGATGGCCATTAACGAGGTGGGCCGGTATAAAAGCGGCAGCACTCCCACCAGCTCTCTCTCTCTCTCTGCACCCCCGTCATCGCCTGTGTCACTTCCATGTTGGTTTGTTTGGCTCTACAGGTATCTCTAGTGATGGCAAACTGAGGCTTCCTGAACCACTGAAGCTTCGCAGCCCATTGGTTTGCCAGAAGGTTCACTACCCGAAGCTTCATTCAGTTCTCACTAGCGACATCTGCTGTGCAAAGACATAAAACTAATTTTGCTCATCACCTGAGTGGACATTTTTTCTGTGGTAGTATATAATAAAACATTAATCTTTGTCACAGTTCTCTCACACGCACATGTTTATGCTCATTTGTAAAATATGTTTTTGATTACAGATGCCTGTATGAATACCATAAATAAAACTGTTTTTGTGCTTAGTGCAGGGGGGACACAGGAAACACTGTTTTTTATTTAAAAACAAAAGTTTTTTCACAGTATTGGGACTCAGACGGTTCCTCTTCTGGGAAACGATCTCTCCAGCCTTTGAAAATACCCTCTCATATGGCACAGAAGATGCGGGACAGCATAATAATTGTACCCTAACTAACAGAAGCTAATACTAATAATTGTGATCATGGTGCTAGTACTGATCTATCTATCTATCTATCTATCTATCTATCTATCTATCTATCTATCTATCTATCTATCTATCTATCTATCTATCTATCGGAAGTAAGGGATGCCGTCAAGCTGAAGAAGGAGCCCTATCGGGCCTGGTTGGCTCATAGGACTCCTGAGGCAGCTGATGGGTACTGGCAGGCCAAGCGTGCGGCAGCTCGGGCAGTTGTAGAAGCAAAAACTCGGGTCTGGGAGGAGTTCGGGGAGGCCATGGAGGAGGACTACCGGTTGGCCTCGAGGAATTTCTGGCAAACCGTTCGGCGCCTCAGGAGGGGGAAGCAGCTTTCTGTCAACACTGTTTACAGTGGAGATGGGGAGCTGTTGACCTCGACTGGGGATATTGTCGGGTGGTGGAAGGAATACTTTGAGGATCTCCTCAATCCCTCTGTCATGTCTTCCGTAGAGGAAGCAGAGACTGGGGACTTGGAGGTCGATTCATTCATCACCGGGGCTGAAGTCACTGAGGCAGTTCGCAAGCTCCTCTGTGGCAAAGCACCGGGGGTGGATGAGATCCGCCCTGAGTACCTCAAGTCTCTGGATGTTGTAGGACTGTCTTGGTTGACACGCCTCTGCAGCATCGTGTGGCAGATGGGGACAGTGCCTCTGGACTGGCAGACTGGGGTGGTGGTCCCTCTTTTTAAAAAGGGGGACCGGAGGGTGTGTTCCAACTATCGGGGGATCACACTCCTCAGCCTCCCTGGGAAAGTCTATTCCAGGGTACTGGAGAGGAGAATCAGGCCGATAGTCGAACCTCGGATTCAGGAGGAACAATGCGGTTTTCGTCCTGGCCGTGGAACACTGGACCAGCTCTATACCCTCCACAGGGTGCTTTAGGGTTCATGGGAGTTTGCCCAACCAGTCCACATGTGCTTCATGGACTTGGAGAAGGCATTCGACCGTGTCCCTCGCGTCATTCTGTGGGAGGTGCTCCGGGAGTATGGGGTTGGAGGCCCTCTGTTGAGGGCTGTACAGTCCCTGTACAACCAGAGCAGGAGCTTGGTATGTGAGTTTTGGGTGGCCCTCTTCTGGCAGGTTTGTTGGCAGGTTTTGCGGACCAAGCAGGAGCTTGGTCCGCATTGCCGGCAGTAAGTCGGACCTGTTCCCGGTGCATGTTGGACTCATTGCCTTTTGTCACCGGTTCTGTTCATCATTTTTATGGACAGAATTTCTAGGCGCAGCCAGGGGCCGGAGGGGGTTCGGTTTGGGGGCCGGCAGATTTCGTCTCTGCTTTTCACAGATGATGTTGTCTTGTTGGCTACCTCGAGCCAGGACCTTCAGCATGCGCTGGGGCGGTTCGCAGCCGAGTGTGAAGCAGCTGGGATGAGAGTCAGCACCTCCAAGTCCGAGGCCATGGTTCTCGACCGGAAAAAGGTGCTTTGCTCCCTTCAGGTTGGGGGAGAGTTCCTGCCTCAAGTGGAGGAGTTTAAGTATCTTGGGATCCTGTTCACGAGTGAGGGAAGGATGGAACGTGAGATTGACAGGCGGATCGGTGCAGCAGCTGCAGTAATGCGGTCGCTGTACCAGTCTGTCGTGGTGAAGAAGGAGCTGAGCCGAAAGGCGAAGCTCTCGATTTACCGGTCAATCTACGTTCCTACCCTCACCTATGGTCATGAACTTTGGGTCATGACCGAAAGAACGAGGTCCCGGATACAAGCGGCTGAAATGAGTTTCCTCCGCAGGGTGGCGGGGCGCTCCCTTAGAGATAGGGTGAGGAGCTCTGTCACCCGGAAGGAGCTCAGAGTAGAGTCGCTGCTCCTCCGCATCAAGAGGAGTCAGCTGAGGTGGCTTGGGCATCTCTATCGGATGCCCCCTGGACGCCTCCCTAGGGAGATGTTCCAGGCATGTCCCACCGGGAGGAGGCCCTGGGGAAGACCCAGGACACGCTGGGGTGACTATGTCACTCGGCTGGCCTGGGAACGCCTCGGGATCCCCCCGGAAGAGCTAGAGGAAGTGTCCAGGGAGAGGGAAGTCTGGGCGTCCCTGCTCAGACTGCTCCCCCCGCAACCCGGCCCCGGATAAGCGGAAGAGAATGGATGGATGGATGGATAATTTACTGAACTCTCTACCAACTCGCTACAGACACTGAAACACTCCACTCCACGCCACCTTAAACGCCGACACACCCACAAAGAAGCGCGAATTTCGAACCAGCTTTATACGGAAGTGATACTCGGAATGAGACAGTGGGTGCTTTTCATTACGTTAAATTGTGCCTCCTCGTCTCCTCTCTCCTTCGTCAACCCGGAAGTCATTTCCCCTACGCCATGATGAAGGATCTTCTAATTGCTTAAATGCACCTGAAGGAGACGAGGAGAGAGAACGCTTCTGAAGGAGATCAGAGTGAGGATACACCGGTGTAGTCTACGCGGAAGTCTTTTATTATTTAAGGGGCGTGTGCGTATGTGGCACACGTTTCAATCATGGCGGGAGCAGGTCTTCACAAATGTAATCTTGATTCTTGTTTCAACTGTGTCCTTTTAACAATTGTATCTGTCACCAAGAAATTAATGAAAATTCTTGGTATATAACAGTTTTTTAAAGCAAGGCTACAAGGCTGTTGGTTTAATCTACCACACACCCGTCCTCTGTTATGCCTCTAACGGCATATAATTGAAACCTCATCAATAGCAATCAGGAGCAGAACAGTCTGACTGCAGATCTGACCATAATATCACGTTTTACAGCTTTTACAGCTGTGCAAACGTCATCAGTAATTGACGTCGCTTTGGACTGACGCTGTGGAGCGAGGATTTTTCATTTCAGAGTTTCGTTTCCTCCGTCCTCACGTCCCTTCCTCGCATCCCTCTTTCAAGTCCTCGCTGGGCGGAGCTAAGACGCGAGGAGAGGAAGCGAGTGGAGGTGCCCCCATTTGTGCGACTACGCATATCAGCTGTGGTAAGTGTCCTCTCTCTTTGCGGTGTGGCTGATGCTATCCGGTTGCTAACGCTAGTGTGGTCAGGTAAACGCCGGCGGCTGCGTGGAGCTCTCTCTCCCTCCCTCCTCTTATGCAAGTGTGTGTGTGACTGTAGCTGCTATTAAGGTACGTACACCTACTGTAGCGTGCACCGCATTATTTTTAGCACAACCCGCAAAAACTAATAGTGTGTTCTTGGTGCAGGAACAGGAACCTGCTACAGGAACCTGATAGCTGGGGCTACTGCTGCTTTGTCTCTACTGCTGCTTTGTCTCCGCTGCTTTGTCTCCGCTGCTGTTTGTCTCCGGCGCTTTTTCTCCATCGCTGCTTTGTCTACGGGTGTTTTGTCTCTACTGCTGCTTTGTGTCCACGGCTGTTTGTCTCTGCTGCCGTTTGTCTCTGAGGCTGCTTGTCTCCATGGCGCTTCTGCCGCTGCCTCAGTCATATTACAGAAGCCGCTGCAGATTCTCTCGGCACTGCCTTGCGCACGTGTCGCAACGGCGTGTGCACAGACACTTGTTGCCGGCTGCTTGCCTGGATGCCGCTGGCAAGAGCACTAACTTTTAACTAGGGTTTGGTTCCTCTTAACTGACTGAATGAGAGCGCGATAGTGTGGGTTACATTCATTTTCCTGGGTTATCTGTATAGGCTTATGTTGCATATTTTTGTTTGATCCTGATTTTGTGTATTGTTAATAATTTGTTAGGTTGATTTGAAAGATTTTCTATATTTAATTTAGTAATTGTTTTGTGTTTTGTTTCTTTAACCTTTGTTTAATTACATTGATTGCATTATTTCATTTGGGCATTTATTAGTTGGAATATTTTGTTAATTCTGAACTTGTGATTTGCCCATTTTCGTGATTCGTTTGGTTGCAACCCCACTAAATTCTTAACCCCCCCCCCCCCTTTTCAGTTGCTGGAGGCCAGTGGTGGAGGTGTCGGTGGTTGGTGGTGGCGTACCCCCTGTCTGCTGTGTCCTGGGAGCGGGTTTTCTCACTGAGTGTGTCTGGCACGTTTGTCCGGTGATTTGAGTTGATTCCCTTTTTCTTTCGTTTGCGGATTCCTCCCCAACACTAGTCCCCTTTCCATCCACTAGGCCCCAGCCCTGATTAGATTATTTCCCTTCCCCCGTCCTGTGTGAATGGTGTGTTCCTTCATTGCTTTTAAAATGAATTGTTTAATTCATTCATTTTAAAATTGGGAACCACGTCTCATGCCGTCTTGAGTGAACGAACCTGTGTGCCTTGTATTTGGGAAAAATAATTCCCTGGGTGAAATTCCCAGGGTGGCGTTGTTGACAACATTTAAAGGTCCTTTTGACCCCCTCCCCCGCCTTGCTCCGCCATAATACCATTGACCATGGTATCCTATTGCAGAGACTGGAACACTCCATTGGCATTAAGGGAACTGCACTAAGCTGGTTTAAATCCTCCTTGTCAGATCGCTCTCAGTTTGTACATGTTAATGATGACTCCTCTGTGCTCACTAAAGTCAACTACGGAGTTCCACAGAGTTCTGTGGTTGGACAAATTAATGTTTATAGCTCCACACCAGATGAAGGCATTAAAACAGTCCGAATGGACAGTCAACAGGCCTCGAGAGGCCCCCCAAGAACCAGATGGCACTGACAAGTTATAATCAGGAATCAGGCATTCCTGTAGCAAACTGTTTTGTGTATCTGTATGCTTTCTTTTCTACCACATCAGGATGATGCAAACGATTGATTCAACTTTCGATGTTCCCAGGGCACTAAACTCACAATTTGTATGGTATCAATGTTTTTCCCATGTTTCTAGCTTGTAAGATGACAAAACTATGACTTTAATTTTCATAAGCATTCTTGTCTGGGTTTCTACCATGGAACCATACTGCCATCAAGAGACTGGAAGTGGATTCACCAAATGTAATCTGCCTTTCCCTGTTCCTTTGTTCAATTAGCAGTTATACTATTAGTCATCATATAAGTTAGTATTAGTATGGAAGAATGTTGCCATTAATCAACAAAATGTGTTTGATGCATGTGTATTGGTGTCAACATGTTGTGAATAATGTTGATGAGTGACTGAAAATTGATCATTTAAACTGTGTGATTGTGATTGAGATCCATTGCACACAATTGTTGGTGTTTTTTTTTTTTTAATCTTAGGATGAAATAACAGCGTTCACCTATAAATCAATTCTAAAGTGAGTCCTGTTTGTCACAAACACACCCCAGGGAGCCAGAAGGTATATCCCCCAACCCCCACATCACGCGGCAAGCGCTTGTTTCCTTGTTCTTTACTGACACTTTACTGACTCTTTACTTGGTCTTTACATCAGATCACTTCTTTGGCATTTTAGTTTTTCTTGAGTTCTTGCAACTTCAATTTTTGCTCATCAGTTGTCTTTTGCATTCCTATTGGCGCGTTATTGTAATCTTTTGTCTACTTTTGCTTGCCACGTTAAACTGCATAACTTTTTCAGAGTTAAAACCGAACTCTTTTCCTTAACCATTAAAGCCGAATCACATGATAATATTTTTGTAGATATTTTCAATCTGTCATCGAAAGTACTCTCAACTTTATTATCAACCGAGAAGTTTTTCCATATGCTCTCCACTGCAGTTCGACTGGTTCCCCTGTTGGACTGTAGAGCAGATCGGAGGCAAGAGCAACAGCCTGCCCCCCCCCCCCCCCCCCCCCTTCATGTCTGTTCGATGCAGGCCATCGTCAGAGTGCCGCTGGCACAGTAGTAGGCATTTTCCATGCTGCTTTGAATCAAGAGTTCGTGTCGTAGGCTATAACAATCTCAATTTTCATCAGACTCGCTTAGTCATTAATTCAAAAAATTTAATTTTTCCAGGGGAGGGAAAAATCAAAAACCTTTCAAAAGTAGAAATGACACTCAATGGGAGATGGGATTGGTTGGAACAAAAACACTTGTGGTTGTCTTGTTGAAACTTAACTGCAGAACCTGTGTATCCTGTATCATGTAGAGAGATCTGTTGCTGTTCTAAGATGGATTTTACCCACTGTCCACTAATGATGTAATTTCATTGGCACTTTCTTTTTCTTTAGCTTCAGCTCCACTGTTTAGGCCTTGTGGTATATGTGTACTAAAACAAACAAACAAACTTTTTTCAAGTCCTGTTGGCTGATTTATGTTCTTTATGTTCACTACATTTGTGTCCTCATTTTTCTTTAAAACTACTTCTCACTATTGCCAAACTCATTCCTTTTATTATTTGGCATAGCTTCTTCATCTAGTTGTTTGTGTTAGATCATATAATCCATATTATTTATCATATCATTCATTTTTCATATCCATTCTCATTACTGTCTCAAATGAATAACACTTTGCATTTAAGTCGTTGTCAGTTTCCTTTTGAGCTGGAAATAGACGATTACTGTATCGAGAGCTCACGCTCTCGATACGACTGATCTACAATTAATTCATTAATTACTATTAAATCAGCATTAAAAGAAAAGAATAATTAAAATCCTTCTGAGCTGAGGAAGGTGAGTGCCCATTTTATTTTAAGGAGTGCAAACATTAATCTCAAAGGTTTAATGACCTAATTCCCCTACATATGCTTCCTTTATGGAACATTACCAGGAAGCATTCAATAAATTTTCATTGCTATGCAGATGATACCCAGCTATACTTATTACAGAAGCCACAAGAAACCAGTCAGTTAACTAGACTACAAGCATGTCTTCATGACATAAAGACCTGGATGACCTGCAATTTTCTGATGCTGAACTCGGACAAAACTGAAGTTATAGTACTAGGCCCTAAACAACTTAGAAACTCACTTTCTGATGACATAGCAGTTATAGATGGCATTGCGCTGGTCTCCAGCACCACTGTAAAGAATCTGGGAGTTATTTTTGATAAGGACCCTTTCACTCCAATGTAAAACAAATTTTAAGGACTGCCTTTTTTCATCTATGTAGCATTGCAAAAATCGTGAATTTTCTCCAGTTCTTCCAGAATGCTGCAGCACGTGTCCTGACAAAAACGAGGAAGAGAGATCATATTTCTCTGATATTAGCCACTGGCTTCCTGTAAAGTATAGAAGAGAATTTAAAATCCTCATCCTTACTTACGAAGCCATAAATGGTCAGGCACCTTCTTATCTGAAAGAGCTCATAGTACCACTAGAACACTGCGTTCTCAGAATGCAGGCTTACTTATGGTTCATTAAGTCTCCAAAGCAGAAGAGGAGCCAGAGCATTTAGCTATCAAGCTCCTCTCCTGTGGAACCATCTTTCAGTCTTTGTCCGGGTGGCAGACACTGATAAATCTTATAACTATAGGATTTATGGACAGTGGATGTTATTACATCCACTGTCACTGTGACTGCATGTCTGTCTGTCTCTTTCTCTCTGTCTCTCTCTGACTGCATTTCTGTCTGTCTCTCTCTATCTGTCTCTCTCTCGCTCTCTCTAACCCAACCGGTCGAGGCAGATGGCCGCCCACCCAGAGCCTGGTTCTGCCTGAGGTTTCTACCTGTTAAAAGGAAGTTTTTCCTCGCCACTGTCGCCAAGTGCTTGCTCATGGGGGAATTGTTGGGTCTCAGTAGATAAAAGAGCTCGGCCTCTACCAGCTCTGTATGGAAAGTGTCCTGAGACAACTTTTGTTGTGATTTGGCTCTATCCAAATAAAATTGAACTGAACTGATTTGAATTGAATCATGACTGTTTATAATTTGCAAAATAGTGGACAGCATGACTTTGTGCATGTGTTTTCTTTTTCTGGACAGTAAGTGAATTTAAAATGTATTTAAAGGGTGCATGTAAGAATGCTGTGAAAAACTGTAATAAATGTACCTTCCAGATCATCAATAGTCTTCTCCAGCTTGGCCACAGATCTCTCAGCAAACTCAGCTCTGGTCTCAGCCTGAGATGACAAAGCACAAACAAACTTCTGATCAGATAACATCTGAGGCCAACAAATTATAATAAACAGAATATGCGTTTATTAGGTAGGAAACTTTTGTGTCTCAACACATCTTACTGAAAGGATGAATTTTAATATACAAAATACGCAAATTTATTGGTGACAGTATTGTAAGGTTGTAATTCCTTCTTACTCACCTCTTTCAGCTTGTCAGTCAATATCTTGATCTCTTCCTCATACTTGTCCTCCTTTTGAGAATACTGTGGTGAGAAATATTATTCAGTTGCAGATCCATATGAAAGCAGTTTGACATGCAACTCCATATCAACTTCTTAAAGAAGAAAAAAGAAAATTACCTTACTGCAACCTGTGTTGAATACAATCTAGACCAGCATTTTGAAAAAGATATTTGTTTCCACAATATCTGTGCAAAGCAGTAGACACTGATGAACACCACACAAACTCAGGCTTCCAACAGGAATGTCAGTTCACTACACACCCATCCATAATCTGAACTTGCACACCTTTAAATCTTGCTTCTGAAAAACTGAAATTTGCCACTTAACATAAATTGTGCGCAGCATAAACATGGAGTATGAATGCAATTCCGGGGCCGATCACGTGACTGCAGTCAAACTGAACGAGTGTCAAAGTGAATGACGACAACAGTGCAATTGCAAACTGTGAGATATGCAAAATCGGGATCTCGAGAGGTGGGAAGGACAAAGCTGCTTTTAACACCACAAACTTGATATGACCCCCTCAATACACTGCACTCCAGTTTACAATACACTGCACTGAGAATATGAGTTAGGAGTGCAGTTCCAAAAAGCACAATACTGGCCTTAGGCAACTTGATAACAGTCATTTTTATTTGCTGATTTGCTTGCATTTGATATTTTGATGCCTATTTTAAGTTAAGCTGCTATTTGTTTTAATATTATTGAGTCTTTAATGTTGCACTATTCCTAATGTGAAGAAAATTTTATTTTATTTCTGTGTTCTGTTCTGGCTTGAGACTGTAATTCAAGCTACCTCATAGAAGTTTACAATACACTGCACTGCATGCATGCACAATTGTGCATAAGTGTTACATGTTAATATAAGAGCCATTGGTAAAAAAAAAAAAAAAAAGACATCCTGGATCTTTTTCTTTGCTCTTAGTTTGTTTCATAATGTTTTATAGAAGTATCGGATCGGGACTTGGTATCAGCAGATAAGAGAATTTCAAACCAAGGTTAAAACAGGAGCCTTTTGAAGAAATTTTATTTTTCAAATTTTATTAGCAGATAATCTATGTAGCCTAATTAGAAGATCAATGTTATGTTTTTCTCACACTCTGTTGACACCCCTACTTCCACTCATTTCTTTATTTTGAAATCATATCAATCAATACATTTCACACAAGTTACATAAATCAAATGGGGATCTTATGAAGCTACAGTCTTAGTAACACACAGTACCATTTTGACCCCTCCATGAGGACAAGTGAACCCAAACCGTGTCAGGTAAATGCTCCCCACGGATTAACAGAGCAACCAGACCCCTCACAGGCAAAGAATTCAAGACTCAACTGTTCCCATAGACCTGAACAGAGATGCCACTTCACTCATGCCACTGCTATTCAAGCAGTCTTAACGGCTGACGTTCCTACCATTTGTGTCATTACAATAATCTCCTAAATCAATCTCAGCATTTTTATACTTTCTGTAGATTATGGGCTGAATAGGGGTGGCATTGTGGTAGTTTGGAAAACTTGGGCTTTCATTATGTGCTGTGGAGAGGTGTGTGGGGGTTGTGTTTCCTGTGTTTCCTTTTTTGGCAGCGACTGGGCGTGGTTCTCCAGGTGGCTGGGAGTTGGCTCCTACTCACCTGGGACTCAGCACACAATCACAATCAGCACAGTATAAAGACTGTGGACTGCTGACAACTTGTCGCCAGATTGTTTCTGCTGCTTGGTGGTATTGCTGGCCCTTTACCAGCAATGTTTGTAATTATCTACCGTTTGCCTCTCCGGTGTCTGTCCCCAGTGTTTCATCTTCTTTGTCTTTTTCCCTTTTGGATCAGTGAATTCACCAGCGTTGTTCTCCAGCTCCAGCGTCTCTGCTACCACGACGCTCAGCCTCTTGCCTCCACCTGCCTCAAGCCTCCAACCCTCTACCACCACCACCTTACTTCACCTGTGCCTCCATCACCATGTGCCCTCCACGCAAGTACTCACACCACCTGAGCGCTGAGTAGTGTATCAAGGAACTACTCACCACCTCACTTGTGCCTCACCTGCTGTTCCCAGAACTTCCCAGCTACAAGTTTGTTCTTTTGTACATTGAATAAATTCTTCTTTAACCTTACTCCCTGTCTTGAATTGAGTCCAATTCCTACCTGAAATGCAACAGGCATCTCCATTTATTGTGTGTTTCTCCACTAATTTATGCCGTCATACTATTTGAGTGCTGTACTCTTGCTCCTACCTTTTCAGCCTGGGCCTCCAGAGACTTCAGGTTGTTGGTGACGTTCTTTAGCTCTTCTTCCAGTTCAGCGCATTTACTTGTGCGGTGTTAATTTCGGGGATAGATGAGGAGAAATGTGATGGTAAGTACCTAAGATTACTTTGGTGAAAAGTGTGACCAGTGGTGACAAGTGCACATTCTAAATGTTCAGTGTGTAGGATTGAGATGCATTGAGATTGCGGGTTACCAAATGAATATTCCCTCTACTCAGCCTCCCCCACAGTGGCTGCTAAAAATGTGAAAAATGCAACAGGCCCTCTTTGGAGCCAGTGTTTGATTTGCCCGTTCTGTTGTAGAAACATGGCAGTGCAACATATCATACTCCAAGAAAGAGGACCTGCTCCCTATGCAGATATGAAAGGCACATGCTAAGGTGATGAAAGCACAATCATTCTAATTTTCAGGTGATTATACAATAATGAAAACATAATCATGATTATTATTGTCCATTTCTAGCATTAGACCCCCTGAAATCCTACACACTGGACCTTTAAATGACTATTATAAAGAGAGATAGTGGTGGACGCAGTATTTAAGGTCCTCACCGAAATAAAAGTAGCAATACCACAGTGTAAATATACTCCATTACATTTAAAAGTCCTGCTACTAAAATAGAACTACAAAATTATTATGAGCAGCAACTGAGTGGATTATATATTTTCTGTGTGGAACCTTCGATACTCACGCCTCAGCCAGCTCTGCCCTCTCCTCTGTACGTTCCAACTCTCCTTCTACAATCACCAGCTTCCGAGCCACCTGAACAAATGCATTATATATATATGACCTTGAACCACAATGAACTCCTAGTTACCAGTAAAAATGATTTTTATGCAGGACTAGTCAGTTTGACTGCTGATCTCAGTGTCACGTAACTTTCTTCCATGGCACCTATGGCTCATTGTAAATAAATTACATTTCAATGGCTATATGATTTTCATCATTACTGCTGCAATAATAATAATTAAAAAAAACAACAACCCACCACTGCAGAGGTACTCACAGTAAGAGTATGACACTACTTTATAACCTGTATAAATGCAGATATACATGGATGTTTTTCTATTCTATATTTTGTGTACTTTTATATTTTTATTTTGAAGTCTTTATGCCACTGTGCTTGTTCTTTGAAACTTGCTGGCTGTAATGACTAAATTTCCCCAATGTTGGATCAATAAAGTCTTATCTTCCAATGGCCAACAGCAGAAAACTCACCTCTTCATACTTGCGGTCCGCCTCCTCAGCGATGTGTTTAGCCTCCTTCAGTTGAATCTCCTGTAGCTCCATCTTCTCTTCATCCTTTAGAGCCCTGTTCTCAATCACCTTCATACCTCTGAACACACAAACCATTACTTTTTTCTTACAAATTTTCTATTGTGTGAAGCTCAGAACAAAAAAATAAATTACATACCAGACTTACTGCAAAGTTACAGATGAAATACTAATTGTTAAGAAATCACATAACAGATATCTTACATAACTCAAGGTAAATGTCTGTTTCTGTTTTATCTACTGATATAGCTTTTATCTCCATAATGCAATTTTGATAGCTATCTATCTCAAGCAATAGACATTTGAATGGATTATTAACTAGTAGAAAAAAATTAATAATTATCTTATTAGTATCAACAAAAATGTTTTCTTGTGTGAATGAAAATGAAAGTGTTAATTCTGAAAATAACACAGTTTTGAACAAATAAAACTTCGTGAAATACAACTATGTTTTGGAGAGCTTTGTCAAGACTATAACCAAAACCCAGGAAAAAAGGAAGAGACTGTGTCCACCAAAGCATTTTTTCCCAGTTGAATATGCCAGGCACTCTTCTGAAAAAGCTCAGCCATGGCACTTTTTCAGCTGAGATGCTTTGGTTGATATGAAATGGAACATCTGTGGAAGTACCTCATTTTGCAGTTTGTGTTATCAACAAATACTGAATGTAAACATGGTGGTACAAGGTAGAAAACATCTTAGTGAGTTGGGTTTCATGAGGCAAATAGGTCCTCTTATGTCCACCAGAGATTCACCAAAATCATTTCCACAAGCTTTGGGTAGTCTGCCATTACAGGTTCCCTGCTGCCTGTTTCAGCCTTCCCAGGGACTGCAGTCATATCTGAGCCCACATCAGAATCTGTCCAACCAAATGCCTGTTGAAAGGTTAAGGGGTCTGGGCCAGAACAATATTATCTCAACATTACTGTGTGACAGATCTTTTACTGCCTGAACTTGCTGGCTGGTAAACCAGTGCTGCAGAGATCTCATGCAGGCAATGCGTTTTTGGAAACACGGTGAGCAGTTGGCAAAGACTGCTGAGCAGGAGACAGAGACTGACTCAGCTCAGTGTGTAATGTGTGTGTATAGAAAGTCTAGTTGAGCTAGTAGGAGAGAGCAAGCAGCAGAGAAATTATGGTGATTTTGATTGAAGAAAAAGTAAGCAAGTTTTCATGTGTACTAAATGTACAGAATAGGTTACAATGTGTCAACAAAAGTCTTGTCTGTTGTTTCCCAACTGCTAGAACTGTGAAGGGGGGCTAGCCTCAAAGTTCCTATAACAAACCTATCTACATTTTAAAGAACTGTCTGTGGTGGAAACATAAAACAGATTTAGGGGGTAAGTACATGTAGATATGGGTTTCAAGAGTACTATATCAAAGGTGTTTGGTGGAAATGCAGCTTTGGTCTATCTTCCCATTTGTTGTTTTCCTCATCCAAACCCCACTGAGCCTCATGGACGTCCTACAGTTCATTGTGGTTCCCATATAACTCTTCCTGCTCTTTCAGGCATGAAGGCTGAGAGAGAGACAGGGAATTTTGGCAAGGGGAGTGGTTAGCTGTGCCACATGGTGGCTCTCTTTTTTCCCATTCCATCTGGACTACTTATAGGCTTTTCAATTGTACAAGACAGTCCTGGACTTGTGACCGGTGACTTGGGTGTGGTTACAAGTGTAACAGCATACTTCTGAGGCGAAATAGGCTTGAAACATTCAACCAGATATGGCAGTAAAGCACAGCTTTTCAGCCTGCTGTCAACTTATTGTAAAGCATTGCTTTTCAGCCTGCTGTCAACTTACTCTTTAATTTTACCATCCCAATGGCATGTAAATGACCCATGGCAAAGGGTCAAACCATTCTGAATCATGGTATTAGTATCAGCCATCTCAAAGGTGCACATCCCTCACCTTGTAACGCCGATCATATATGATCATATATATATCCTAAAAGCTGTTAACAATTATTAAATTAAAGAATTCACCTTTCACTCTCATCAGCAGCCTTCTCAGCCTCCTCCAGCTTCTGCAGTGCCGTTGCCAGTCTCTCCTGAGCTCGGTCCAACTCCTCCTCCACGAGTTGGATACGCCTGTTCAGGGAGGCTACTTCTGCTTCAGCCTGATCACAGATAAATACAATGCAGACTGATTCAGAAAAAACAGTGTCCTGCCTATAGATGCACAGGTCTGATGTGCCAACACGGCAACAAAGCTTTTCCTGATCTTTTTCTGAATACCAATGCTAACATCAATTATACGTTTATTCTGAATCCAATATAAAAGAAAATGTGTTTTCTTTGAGAATGCAGATACACTATAGCTGACACAAACCATGTTCTTTGATGAAAAGAACATGTTTTTTCTTGTTTGATTGAGACTGAATGGAAGCCTTACATGTTTGACAGTCTGTGTTGGCTGTCCTACACATGTTAACTCCTGCCATAATGCTTTATAATACAGCCTGAACAGTATTTATTATTATTATTATTATTATTATTATTATTATTATTTGTACATACAAGGGCATTTATTTTCTTAAGTAATTATGGCACACAGTAATGTTACTCAGTAACAGAAGAGGAAGTGTAAGAAAAACTGGGTAACAATACAGATATTCTTTTAAATAGTTAATTATTAATTAATTGTTAATTATTTAAAACTGTGATATGCTTTCAAAACTGCTGCAGTACTTTAGGCTAAAAATAGAAGCTTTAAAAGAATTGTACTGTAAGTAGTTTATCTACTGCATACAGAGTCATTGGTATCCTTGAAAAATAAACATTACCATAAAATTCTGTGCATTTTTTCAAAAGGATGATATACTTACTAAAAATCCTGGGGCACTGTATTTAAAAGTGAGAGAAAGATTAAAAAAGCTGAATTGTTAGGCATGTCAAGGTTGGCCCACAGTAAATACAGAAAGTAAAGACAGAAAGTCAGCTGTGGTTCACTCCAAAACTGACACAGAGGACCAGACCCAAGAGCAGTTAGGGTATTTGCTAATTTATTTAAAATTTCCAAGATAGAAAATCATCTGGAGTGAAAGAAAAAGACAAGCTTTAGGAAAATTACAATTACATGGTAACATGGAGACATTTAAGGAACTAATGAAATAGTCACCACAGTATGAAATGCATACATTTACCAATATATTTTTATTTGAAATTCAATTTTTGATCTCTAATGATTTGCTCAAATTTTACATTCAGTAAACTAGCATGTAAAATTTGCTTTTCTTTTTGTTAATGCAAAATGAAGGAAAATAGCGGCGCTGAACAGAAAAGTATAACACCAAATCATCAACTATTGTGTGGAAACTTTTGGATTCTACACAGGTGGAAAAACTGTGGATAATTTGTAGATTATGGATAACTCACTGACTTTGTAAAATCCATCCATCCATCCAGTCATCCATCCATCCATTTTCTATACCTGACCATCCCTTTTCGGGGTTGCAGGGGGGCTGGAGCCTATCCCAGCTGTCAACGGGTGAGAGGCGGGGTACACCCTGAACCGGGAGGGCGACATATATAGACAGACAACCATTCACGCTCACACTCATAGCTAAGGACAATTTAGAGTCACCAATAATGAGCATTTTTTTGGTCTGTGGGAGGAAGCCGGAGTGCCTGGAGAGAACCCACTCATGTACGGGAAGAACATGCAAACTTCACACACAAACGCCCTGCCTGACCCGTTAGTAACTTTCATGTAATTGCAGAGACAGCCACACCATCCTGTCCTTTCATAACCCTGTTCCCACCAGTTTCATCACTGACTTACCTGCTCCCAATTCTCTCTGATACACCAGTGCGCCCACTTCCACAAGTCCCCCGCCAGATTGTCCATTGCACTTTTGAAGTATTCCAGCATTCTTGCTTTCCTGATTGCCTGATCCTTCCATTACATATGATATATGATGATGTGAATGGTGTAAGTCAGTGTTGATTTTAGTTGATAAACAAGAGTTTGGACCTTGCGAGGTCTGGAACAACATAGTAACACGGGGGAAGTTGTGGCTCAGGAGTTCAGAGCTGTCCTCCACTTATCAGAAGGTTGGTGGTTCAGCCCCTGGTCCCCACAGATTGCATGTTGAAGTATCCTTTGCCAAGAAACCCAAAATTGCTCCTGATTGTTATATTGTGCGTGTTTATTATTGTGTTGTGTTACTGTGTATTTGTTGTGTGTGTTCTCTCCGTTTCTGTGTGGCGTGGCGGTGCTGCGAGCAGATGGCACACCTGAGGCCGATTCCACTGATTCCCTAAACAGCGTGGTGGAGACGTCTCGCTGCCAGATTATCAAAGCTCCATGCTAGAATTTCCAGTCATTTTTCTCTGTGCTTATAGCTTTTCTAGAACGTTGTCTTGTGTCCTAGTCGTGAGTGCGACTCTTGTTTCTGTTTGTGATTAGTCATTGTGTAACTTCCTAGTTTTGATTTTTCTTCCTCTCCTTGTGCATATCCTGTAGTAGTAGTAGTGGTGCTGTAATTCTGTATGAAATGTGTAAAACATTTAAGTGTACTTAACTGTATTAAGTAGCAAAATCCTCCAAAAAGAAAAAGACAAAAAAAAACCTCTCAGATACTGTAACCTAGGAGGAATGGATGATGTACCTAAAATGGACTTCAACCATTGTTAAGTCAAGGTTGTGTGGCTGACATCATGGCCAAAATAGGGCTCTGAATCCCCCTGACAGCTGTGGGGAGTCCATGCAGGGCATGATGGGAATGGAATGCAAAGGAGAAGCAGCGAATCAGCCAGGCTTGGTTTACACTGGCAGCATCACAGCTTTTATCAGAACCTCAGTTCAGGGCTCCCATTGTATGTCAGTATGAGAAGGCACCAAATCTGTTATATTGAGAAATGTGTTTGTTCTTGTAAGGTGTGCAACCAACTACTCTATCTCCCAAAGAGGCACTCCAACACTTGCCTTGAATATCTGGGCCTTTGTTTTGGTATAGAGAATGTTTTCATTATCTGGAAATACTGGTCAAGTATAGACAACATGACATACAAACAAATTGAATTAAGCACAATAACTGCTAATTGCACTTTGGGAGTTGTATTACTTACATCAGCAGCCTTCTTATCGGCCACCTCAAGCTTCTCCTGAGCATCCTTCAGGGCCTCAGAGTATTTATCAAGTTCATCCTCTGTCCCTTTCAGCTTCTTTTGCATTTGCAGAAGTTCATCTTCATGCTGATGTGGGAGATCAAACTCAGAGTTATCAGGTTTGCAATATAATGTCCAAAATGTATTTATCAGAAATTTGTTTACATGCATTATACAGTGGTTAAAATGTCCTGGATTATAGTCAATTCTTGAACAACACTTACATGCTACTATTCATACTGGCCAACAGGAGATCCCTTCCTAACACGCTTCCCATCCACAGTCAAAATCCAATCACTGTGTGCACGGACTGGATTTCATACTAAAAAGACTTCAACTTTGGAAACCATCCAATTGATTTACTCATATTGACTCATACTGGTCTCATATTAACTTCAGATAAACTTTGGAATACATTTTGCACAGACTGTGGATTTTCTTATCTATGACATTTTGGAAGTGCATTAGGAAGGGATCTTTTAATGGCCAGTAAGAACAGGGGGAATGATTACAGCAAGAAAAACCTGTTTCAGTGTACATACAGTATTGGCATCTGAATATTGTTTAAAAACAGACAGGTTTCTGAACGTATCATTTTAATATGAACTGAAGAGCTACCTTGCACTCAAATATCATGCACAAGTTGTTGCAATTTAATTTGACTATCAAATACAACACGAATATTAAAACTTGGCTGTGCACAGTTTGAAAAAAAAATTACACAATGCCTGGCAGCAATACGTGCCCCCTGTACCACTGATTGGTCTGGGTATTTCTGAAACAAATTGCAGCATGTCAGAGTGTCCGTTTCAGAAAGGCACAAAAACCTTTGGACACAGCCCTCCCAAATTCCAATGTCAGAAAGGCATGAGGGAGGGGGGTTTTCAGGCGTACAGGTGCTGGTCATAAAATTAGAATATCATGGAAAAGTTGATTTTTTTCAGTAATTCCATTCAAAAAGTGAAACTTGTTTAATGTATACATTCATTTCACACAGACCGACATATTTCAAGTATTTACTTCTTTTAATATTGATGATTATACCCCAATTGAATATCTCAGAAAATTAGAATATTGTGGAAAAGGTCAATATTGAAGATATCTGGTGCCACACTCTAATCAGCTCAAAACACCTGCAAAGGCCTTTAAATGGTCTCTCAGTCTAGTTCTGTAAGCTACACAATCATAGGGAAGACTGCTGACCTGACAGTTGTCCAAAAGACGATCATTGACACTTTGCACAAGGAGGGCAAGTCCCAAAAGGTCATTGCTAAAGAGGCTGGATGTTCACAGAGCTCTGTGTCCAAGCACTTTAGTAGAAAGGCAAAGGGAAGGAAAAGATGTGGTAGAAAAAAGTGTACAAGCAATAGGGACAACCGCACCCTGGAGAGGATAGTGAGACAAAACCCATTCAAAACTGCGGGGGAGATTCACAAAGAGTGGACTGCAGCTGGAGTCAGTGCTTCAAGAACCACCACTCACAGACGTATGCAAGACATGGGTTTCAGCTGTCGCATTCCTTGTGTCAAGCCACTCTTGAACAAGAGACAGCGTCAGAAGCGTCTCACCTGGGCTAAAGACAAAAAGGACTGGACTGCTGCTGAGTGGTCCAAAGTCATGTTCTCAGATGAAAGTAAATTTTGCAGGTCCTTTGGTAATCAAGGTCCCAGAGTCTGGAGGAAGAGAGGAGAGGCTCAGAATCCACGTTCCTGAGGTCGAGTGTCAAGTTTCCACAGTCAGTGATGGTTTGAGGTGCCATGTCATCTGCTGGTGTTGGTCCACTGTGTTTCCTTAGGTCCAAGGTCAATGCAGCTGTCTATCAGGAAGTTTTGGAGCACTTCATGCTTCCTGCTGCTGACCAACTTTATGGAGATGCAGATTTCATTTTTCAACAGGACTTGGCACCTGCTCACAGTGCCAAAGCTACCAGTACCTGGTTTAAGGACCATGGTATCCCTGTTCTTGATTGGCCAGCAAACTCCCCTGACCTTAACCCCATAGAAAATCTATGGGGTATTGTGAAGAGGAAGATGCGAGATGCCGGACTCAACATCGCAGAAGAGCTGAAGGCCACCATCAAAGCAACCTGAGCTCTCATAACACCTGAGCAGTGCCACAGCCTGATCGACTCCATGCCACGCCGCATTGCTGCAGTAATTCAGGCAAAAGGAGCCCCAACTAAGTATTGAGTGCTGTACATGCTCATACTTTTCATGTTTATACTTTTCAGTTGGACAACATTTTTAGAAAAAATAAAAAAAAATCATCAAAATTAAAGAACTAAACATTTGAAATATATCAGTCTGTGTGCAATGAATGAATATAATATTCAAGTTTTACTTTTTGAATGGAATTACTGAAATAAATCAACTTTTCCATGATATTCTAATTTTATGACCAGCACCTGTAAATAAAAGAAAGTGTGTTTATAGATGTAAGAGGGTATAGTAGTATGTGTGGAAGAGTTTAGTAATCCGTGTATGAGAGTATGATACTAAATAAAAAAAGTATGATTGTGCATGCAAGAGGGTATAGTAGTGTACATGTGAGTTTATGATATTGGACATTTTGGGATTATCTGTAGATCTTTTTCAACTCCATCACTTGTTAGAAAACCGCTTTAGTTAAACGGCGACATGGAAAGACTGCACTCTAGTCATTTTGCTGGTCACAAAATAGACATGCATTGTGGGAGATGTTGTTTATGGTCACTATACATTGTAAGGCAGCATAGCCTTTTATTTTAAGACCACACAAAATGATGTGGTGGGCCGGATCCGGGCTGCAGGCCTTGAGTTGACGCAAGTGCTGTAGATACTTATTTTTCTCAGAATATGAACTGAAAACTAGAGTTTGAATTGTTCTCAAATTTCTGGTTGGATTCAGCTTTTTCTGGTTTGGCTGGGTCTTTAAGATGCAGATGTAGACTAAACAGTGGGATTTCTCACTACAAAAGGAATACTATAACAAAAAATATTAATATGCTTTGTGAATGATCACCTATACAGTAATAGCTTCATTAGACACTTGAAGAAAAAGCCAGTCTCAGTAATGTGGAGTGACAGACTACTGCTTCTTGAACCTTCTATTTGATAAGACTAATTGGAAGAATCTATTCGATGAATCATGCTATTCTGTGTTTTTGATATGTGATTTGCATCACCAACCTGCTTGCTTCTCTCCTCGGCTGCTTTCTTGTCTGCTTCAGCTTGTTCAGCCTGGTCCAGTGCATTCTCCTTGTCCAACTTCAGCATAAGCATCTTCTTTTTGATGGCCTCCATTTTGACAAAAGCTTAATTTGATTTTATGACCACACAGTGAGTAGAGAGGGCAAATAGATGACGTGAGAGCCTGGCAAACTGGTGGAGACACTAAGAGATAGAGGGACACCCTTTATATGACAGACGAGGAAACACTCCCACTCCTAAGGCAGTCAATTTACCCACATGACCGCACCCTGACTCCAGTCATGACTCAAATGAAAAGTGAATCTGTATACTAAAAACATGTTTGCATATACAGTATAAGTACTCAAATACTTCAGAAATCCTTAATTTGATCAACTGTAAGTCAAGCCTTTCCATGCCATTTTGGTGAAGAGTAAAGAAATCATTGGAATGACATAGTTTATCTCTTGAAATAAAAGGAGGCTAACAAGAGCATAAATGCCATTAAAAAGACATGACAATGGAAAATGCTCTTGTCTTCTTCTGGCTGCACATGCGCAAATTATTGCTGAAACAATCAGTCCTAGGAATAAACGCTATCTATAAGTTGTGGCTTTGTGATTGCCCGACTACAGTTGATGTGTTACCTTCAAAATGTGTCAGGGTCCTGTGAGTACTCTAAAAGGTATATTGTAACAGGTTTCCATATTTATTTTTTTATGGCCACCATCCAGTTAAGCAACAGCTGTTGGTGCCATTAATAGAGCAAAACATTATTACAATCTCATATCTATTTGACACTAAATTTACAGTGAAATACATGTGTTGTTGGTTTAAGGAGCCATAACTATTGGTGCCTATTAATAGTGGTTAGCAATATGAACTGCATCCTTCTTATCAGAACATATATAACATGTCGGAGAAGAAACAATTAATATAGTTAAACTAATCAGATGGTCCATTTAGTAGCTGGTCTGAAGTCTTTTGAACAAATCACCTGATCTTTATGGGGTCTGGGATATTCAGAAAATGGGTTAAATTCTGTTCGCATTGATGATGATTACCATGATTTTTGGAAGATGATGATATAATATGAAATCTCCCTTACCTTAACGTATTTATAAATAGAAAATGACCCAATGGGGGCTTTAACACATTTTAGTATTAGTACATATATGAATACAATAGAGACTGCTTTCAATTTTAATAATTCATGAAGTATAACATTTATCAACAAGAAAGCACAACAACAATTTGACATATAAGACATTTAGATGAAATTGGAATATGCATAGTCAAACCCAAAATATGTTTGCTTATTTATTTAGAGGGACAGACAAATGGAAAGTTCAAAGAGAGGTCACATTGAGTTAAATAAGTTAGTAGCTAGATGGGAAGTGAGACTTTCTCTCATGTTATTCCTTATGACACTGATGTGGGAAATATGTTAGCAAATGAGGACACATCATTGTTGACCTAAAAATATTAACTAGTGTAGATTTAATACTGATCTATTATGTCTTTTATGTGTCTAATTTCGAACAGAGTACTGGTATTTTCAGTGTTTTTCAGGTTAGAGCCTTTTCAGGACTAAACAAGTGCATGGAATGGTTGAGATTTCAGTTCTCTAAATATTTCAGTTGACTTCAAAGGCAATTAGCTTTGTCTAAAAAATATGTTTGAATTCATAAAACTCAACAATACACTTTCATAGATGAAATATTATGTTTCTTTATGTTTAAAGAGTATTTCATGAATTTATCATACTAGAACTGCCTTGGTGATGGGGTGAGAAGTTGTGAGATAGAACACACACAATATAAACTGACACTGGGGAGGAATGCCTGTCCTGTAACCCTATTCCATCACCTGGCCTGTAATGCCTATAATTGGATATCTCCTGGGGATGGATAGAGTACAGGGGCAATGGGGTGACTATGTCAGTTATTCCCCTCTCTAGGCCCCAGTTGGTTATTAATAAACATCTTTTGGCTGACATTGTCTAGAGGATTAGAATGAGAGACTGGATCTGCAGCTGTGCACGTAAATACACAGGCAGACATGAACACAGAGAAAACGTGTGCTGTGGGTTGGTGCGTTGTCCAGAGACCTCTTCTATTATGGGGTCTGAGGGAATTCATACAGACTGACCAGAGCAGCCTTATTGTGCTCACATACAGTACACTGACAGTGATCCAGTGTGACATTACTGGGATATATAATGCAATTTTAGGGGTTGTTTAGCATTCATTGTCAAATCTGAAACAGTAACCTTCACAGAAATGGTTATTCTATGACAAATCTGCTGTTGCACTGCCATCAGGAAAACTGCACTCTGCTTTGTTTTACAAATTGCAATGCTGAAATTTTCACAATACAATTTTATACGAGAGACATGAGTAAATATAACACAATGAAGACAAAACTTTAAAAAAGGACTAGATAAATGTAATAGTCAGGATAGATAATATTTTATCTAATTAGTTTTCAAATTTATTGCCATGAAAAAAAAATAATATTTTTTTTTTTCATTCATTTTCAGTTGGCAAATAGTTTACCACAGGTGGAATTTGAACTTAAACTAGACTAGTTGGCCTTATCACATCAAGCTTTAGCTTCCCTTCATTGGCTGACCACATTTGATCGTACTAAAGGTGCCACCGATGACCTATTCAATATTATTAAGTTATATTAATAAATAATATTAAGTTTACAGTGCTGTCTACTCTCAGAAAACAGAGTATAAAAGAAGTCAGTAGACTACAGGGTGTTTTCCTATCGTGCCCCATTCCTCTGCAATAATCTTGCGGATGACATCAGATGGTCTTAATGATGCCGGCAACGATATCCTGTTGCCAGGTTCCAGTCCGCAAGGGACTGGCCTACACAGCCAACCTCCAGAAGGGTTTCACCTTTGCCTCTGGCCTCCAGAAGGGCTCCGTCTTTGCCGGCAGCCTCCAGAGGGGTACTGCTTTTGCTGGCATCCTCCAGATGTGCATCACAGTGTTTCCCCAACCATTATGAGTTGCTGTGTGATCAATATTTTAAAGGTTCTTAAAGACTACACTCAAATAGTACTTGTTAAAAAAAAGTTTTAAAGAAGACTCAGGAAAACCATCTGAAATTTATTAGAGCTGTTTATTCTTGTTGCAAGGGAACATGTCACTACAGAGAGCCTGTGTTACGGGTCCCAGGAATCTGCAACGCGGTAACAAAGATGTAACCTGTATCAGGTAGATAAAGCAGGCACAATAAGGTGTGCATCTTCTGCCATTCCAGATTGCCTATGTGTGTTTTATTAAACACCTTAACGTCATAAGCACAACATCCATCCATTTTCTATGCCGCTTATCCCTTTCGGGGTCGCGGGGGGGCCGGAGCCTATCTCGGCTGTCAACGGGCGGGAGGCGGGGTACACCCTGTTTTTGGTCTGTGGGAGGAAGCCGGAGTGCCCGGAGAGACCCACGCATGCACGGGAAGAACATGCAAACTTCACACAGAAAGGCCTGACCCGGGAATCGAACGGGCGACCTTCTTGCTGTGAGGCACGCGCACTACCTGCTGCGCCATATGCACAACATATAACACATTTCGGCTCAATACGTTCCAGTTTTTTTCCTTCACACTGACTCAGTTCTCTTTCTCAGTTCACTAAGGTCAATCGCATAAAGCACATTCCCACAGCTTCAGTAAACATTCACTCTGTGTCTGTACTTACTACGGTAATGTACACATTGGTTGGACTTATGCCAAATAATAACCTTTAGTAATTAAAGTGCATTTTTAACACAGTATACATCTGATTAAACACTGCTTTCAATGTCAGCATCTCTCAAAATATTGCAGACTGTCCCTTTAATCATGACACTAAACTTCTGTAACAGGTACAGGATACTGAAATCTGTGAATTAGAAATGTTATGTTATGTGTTTTAACAATATATATTTTAGCAAAAACAGACTGCCAGGAGCATGTCTAGTGCCATTCTATTTTGCCAAATGAGCCTTATTGAAAAGAATTGAAGAAAAGAGTACAGAGTACGAGAGAGAGAGAATATATATATATATTCTCTCTCTCTCTCTCTCTCTCTCTCTCTCTCTCTCTCTCTCTCTCTTTCTCTAATTTTATTCTTGTAAGGAGCATCTGTAACAAAAACAATTTCCCTTTGGGGATCAATAACGTATTTCTGATTCTGATTCTGAGTGGTGGTTAAGCATTTCTCTCTATGTAAATTGAATATGTAAATTGATTGTTTGTTTTTGTGTAACAAAATCATCTAGTGGCAATACATGGAATGGCATGACCAGTTGGATTAGGGCACATCTCCCCTTCCATTCATGAGGTAGAATAGATTTGAGTGTCCTTCCTCCACAGTACCACCATATGTCAGCACGAGAGCACTGTTTCATCAGCCATCCGTCCTGAATTCCTGCACTGTTAACAGACAGGGTGACTTTGCACCATGACAGCTCTCCCACATCCTGTCCCAAGCCTTTATGTTCAATGCAGGTGTAATTACCTGCATATGGGCTGAAATAGGGTGGCTGGGTTACTGCAGTTGGGGGGGACAGATGGTACAGTCAGTCAGAGTGTCAGGGGAGTTGAATAGTCTAGGGATACATTGGAATTCTGTGGGATCATTCTGATGATCTAGAGGAACTGTGCCCAATCCGGGTCTGGCTGCTGCACATGCTAACAATTTGTTTTATTCAGTCTGTTATTTTCTTCAGTATATATTAGCCACTGCAGCCATTCATTTGTATCAACAAATCCTATTTCAATGGCTATTTCACACACAACATCATAGTTGTGTTACTGAGGTTTAAAAAGGTTACAATAGGTTGTGTCTGTAACTGATGTAGGGGAATTACTTGATTTGATGTTGCATTCATTAATAAAATGCCAGGGCACCAACCTTCCTCGGCCTAAATGAGTGCCTGGATATACCTGTGTTACAACATCTGTACGACTGCTCGGGTTCATTCTTAACACGTACTTTTGCACAGTTACCTTTTCCTCGAGTAAAAATTCAACCAGATACATTGAACGGAGTGGACTTCATTTTTCTTATGACGATGCTACAATTATGTTAGACCCCTATAGACCTATATGCGCAGTATTGTTTTTAATGACGGTAATGAAACTGATACCGTTGCTATTTTTAGACACCGCGGGATACCTTATTACCAGATTACCGCCCAACCCTAACTCCAACTAGAAGAAACTAAAAGACAACTGACTGTCCGCTACATGCTGCAGACAGTACATCGCTCCAGGGCGTATCTAATCACCAACAGGCTGTTGTGCATGTGGGTCGGTTTTCAGGCAAGCGATGTGATTTCACCTTATAAAGCAAGGATTAATTAATGATTCTTACGAGGGACTCATCTGCTTCTCACTATGGTTAATCACATATATTCTAAATGATCAATTTGCAAGGACATTTCACCCTTGTTCACAACATACGTCAGACACCTTGGATGGATAATGACGATGTAACACGCATGTGACACTGTCTATTGCACATGAGCTAAGGTGAATGTCACGTACTTTAATTTAGGCCAAATCAGATGATGCAGTTTCGCTCAGGGAGGATAGGTATGACATGGACAACGGTTTGAAAAAGGAGTAACAAAAATATTTTTATTGGCAAGAAAGCCACTCTTTAAATGTGCCAACTGAAATAGTTCAGCTCCTGACTGAATTTAAATGTCTCTTTATCAAAACCACAAAATAAATTCACAACATGAACAAATATTCAACTATTCAAAGTGTGACCCACCTCAGGGTGAGGAGGGAGAGATAGAGACCTGCTACGTAACCACGGTGGTCAGTAGCAACCTCAACTACCTGAGCTTTGACACCATACAAAGATTCCCAGAGCCTGAAGACATGCATTCAGTTCAAACCAGATTTATTAATTAAAAGCTTGGGATGAAACACAAAGGCTGTAGAGTCCCTGGGCAGACAGAAAGGACAGTTAGTCAAGACCACAAA
The DNA here is from genome assembly GCF_039877785.1 of Chaetodon trifascialis. NCBI lineage: Eukaryota > Metazoa > Chordata > Actinopteri > Chaetodontiformes > Chaetodontidae > Chaetodon > Chaetodon trifascialis. The sequence goes on from NC_092072.1 coordinate 25,182,038, forward strand.
AGATAATTTTATTTTACGACACTCTCCAAAATAATTCTAAAACAATTAAAACAGAGTAGGCAGAGTAATAGAGAGAGTAGGCAGGGTACTTACCATGGGGAGATTCTACAAACAGCCCCAACCAAACCACAACGTGTGCACTCTATCACTGCAAGACACAACAAACACTACAATGGTAAATCTAATGTGGTGAGTAAAGTGACCTCCACCTGCTCAGCTGTTCTTAGCTCTCATAAAAGGAGGAAATGCAAATAAAACAGTGAAATAACACTTCGGGCTGCTTAGCAGAGTCCTCTGTGAGCGCTCTGGTCCTTCACGAGACGGAGCAATGAAACCATAGACATAATATACATAGACGCCTCATTGACTGACGCTTCCTATTGGAGCTGACGTTCAGCGCGGCCGCCATCTTGGATGGGTCTCCCACGCGCCCCCAGTGCATTTATTCACAGGAGGAAGGTGTATGCCCAGCTACAATTATCATCATAACTCCTCTCATTTTTACCCGATTTTCACACGGTGTTAGATCTACTCTTGCATTCACAAAATAAACGAGGAGAAGGTCTATGACTCACTAAATAATAAGCACTCGCGGAGATCTTCCAGATTCAAAAAAAAAAAAGAAAGAAAGAAAATGATCAGAATTTATTTTTGCACAGAAAAACATTCTCCGTGGTTGACTTCATATAATGAACAAAACAAAAGCTTAATTTAGTGGTTGATAAACTGTGTCACTCCTCACTCCTTCAACACTCAACATAAGACAAAAAAAAAGAGCAGACAAAGGAGAACCCAGCTGTCTTATCTCCCTCATCATAGCGGGAGGATGGTCTAACCAGGAGGAAGGCCGTGAGCAGCTGAAAACTGTCAAAAACAAATCATAGTTTTTCTACAATATAATTTACAACTTTCAATAATTAATCAACACCATCATCAGCATTATCTTTGATTCACCATTTTCCAACAAATTAATAAATAATATGAATAGGCTCCAACATCCCGGCCCCTAATTGTTGGCATTAGCAAAAACAATTACATAAATAAGATTTAAAGGAGCCAAAATAGAACAATTACAGAAATTAATTATGTCCTTCGAATTTACAGTTCATTAAGTTACCTGACCATTTGTCTGATCAAAGTCCATAATCATGTCAGAATATCTGAAGTAGTCTGTTGTGTAGGCTGGAAGATCGTAGCCCCCATCATGTTGCCTCCATTAGAAGACAGAGCTTATCTATAGGTCGTTGAACTGTGTTGGTTTTGGTTTTAACCAAAACACTTCTCACAAAGCCCTTGGCATCTGGAAATGTCTTTACAACACAGCCCATAATCCATGAGTTTCTTGGTGTTGTGTTATCAACAATGACAACCAGATCTCCAGGACTCAAGTTTTTTTTACGCTGTTCCACTTGCTTCTTTCTTGCATGAGTGGAAGATACTCTTTTGTCCACCGGTTGCAGAAGAGATCGGCAAGATACTGAGCTTGTCTCCATCTCTGTCTTGAATATTGATCACTTTTCTTGAAGACTCCTGGTGGCATAATTGTTTTTGCTTTCAGCTGAAGCAGATGGTTTGGGGTTAGCGGTTCCAAATCATTGGGGTCACTTGACACTGTAGTTATCGGTCGGTCATTCAGGATGGCTTCTACTTCACACAGTGCTGTTGATAGAGTTTCATCATCTAGTGTTTGCTGTTTTAGAACAGATGTGAGGATCTTTTTAACTAATCTGATCAGTCTCTCTCAGATACTGCCATGGTGGGCTCCAAAAGGAGGGTTAAAGATCCATTTTACTCCCTCTGTTAAAAGGGTGTTCTGAATCTTTTGATGATTCAACTCCTTCAAAGCTTCCTGTAGTTCCTTTTGGGCTCCAACAAAGTTTGTCCCACAGTCAGTCCTGATACTTATAACTGGTCCTCTGCATATGGCATTTATGCATGAGTCTGTGGTTAGGAAGTTTGCCATCTCCAGGTGGATAGCTCAACTGACCAGGCAGGTGAAGATGACCCCCCATCGTTTCACCTGAGCTCGGCCCCTCTTTACTTCAATGGGACCGAAGTAGTCAATGCCAACATGACTAAAAGGCTACCGGTAAGTCTGGATACAAACGATCCTTTGGAAGATCCGCCATTTTCCGTTCTCCAGGTCTTGCTTGCATACGTCTGCAGAATACACAGTTTCTGATGATTTTCCTGGCTAAAGAGTTTGCATGAGGGAGACAAAACTTTTGACCTAGCCTGGAAAGCATATGGTTTCTTCCTCAGTGCCCAACTTGCTGATGTGGATACATTGTAGGATGAGGTTAGATACATGAGAACCTTTAGGGAGAATAATTGGGTTCTTCTGGTGCACAGGCATTGCACTTCTGTTTATTCTACCTCCTACTCTCAGAATACCATTATCAAGAATCGGATCCAGTTTGTGGATGCTGCTTCTTGAATTGAGGGTTTTATCATTTTCCAGGTAAGTCAATTCATGGCTGAAGTAGCGTCTTTGCTCAAAACAAATGATAGCTTTTTCTGCCTCTTGCAGATCCTCCACTGACAGATTTTGCGTCCCTTGATCATCTTTCAGTTTTTTCTTTATCTCTGTAGACACAAGTGTCTGGCTCTTTCTCAGCTGACTTAGCAGCTGAAGTAGTTTTTTCACCTTCAATATCCAGGCTACAGACCTCTGAAGTCGGTTCCATGATGAGTGATACTTGATCAATGTGCACATTGGATGTTGGTTTTCAATACTGACACTGTAATCTCCTTTTTTACCTCTGGGTCATTTGCTGATATTTCTTCTAGACCTTGTGTGATCTTTGGCCAGGTCTTTTTCTCTTTTCCCAGGTATTCAGGATGCGTCGTCGGCTGGATTGTCTCTTGAATTTATATTTCTCCACTGGCTTGTGCGGGAGAGGTCATGAATCACTGCAATTCTGTTGGCTACAAATGTATGAAATCTCTTGATCTGATTGTAGATATATTTTAGTACAGATGTACTATCTGTCCAGAATGTTGAATCTGTGAGTGGCAAGTGCAGCTCCTTCATCAGCATCCGATCCATTTTTACAGCCAATGTTGCTGCAGTGAGTTCAAGTCGGGGTATGGTGATCTACTTGAGAGGTGAGACTCTGGCTTTCCCAAATATGGAGGAGACATGGATTTTGCCTCGGTGATTTGTGAATCTAAGGTAGCTTACTGTACCATATCCTGACTCACTTGCATCACAGAAGTGATGCAGTTCAGCAGTCTCCACTGGGTTGAAGTTTTCAGGCTTTATGCACCTTGTTACCTGAAACCCACTTAACTGATTTAACTCCCTAATCCATCTCTGCCAGGGCCTTGCAAATTCCTGTGGAACAACTTGTTCCCATCCATACTTGGATTTGCAGAGCTCCTGGAGTATTTGTTTGGCTTTCAGGATGAAAGGAGAGAGAAAACCTAATGGGTCATAAACTGAACTTACTGTGGAGAGTATGCCTCTTCTGGTAGCAGGCCAGCTCTTGACAGTTACTTTAAAGCTGAGGGTGTCACTGTGTGTGTTCCATTGGATTCCAAGTGCAGGCTCAACTGCAGTTTATTTTTTCAGCTTTTCTTTATCCAGGTCCAGTTCCTTGACTGCCTTTGCTCTGTGATGCTCGGGAATGCTTGACAACACCTCGCTGTTATTGGTGACCCATTTTGTTAATGTGAAGCCTCCCTGTCTGCAGGCATCGGTGAGGTCTTTGACAAGCTTCATAGCTTTGTCCACTGTTGCCACGGATCTGAGGCAATCATCCACATAAAAGTGGGTTTTGATGGTTTTTATGACTTCATCAGAGTAAAATTAGCAATGCTCGGGGATGATACGGCACCAAAGAGGTGAAATGTCATCCTGTAAACCTCAAGTGGTTTGCTGATATCACCCTCAGGCCACCAAAAAAAACCTCAGGAAGTCTCTGTCGTTTCTATCAACATGTACTTGGTAAAAAATTGCCTCTATGTCAGCCATAACTGCAATTTGTTCTTGGCGAAACCTTAATAACACTCCAATGAGGGTGTTTGTTAAGTCTGGACCTTGGAGGAGCTCCTTGTTCAGAGATGTTCCTTGAAATGAGGATGTGCAGTCAAACACCACCCTCAGTGTGAGCTTTCATTTGTGGCGAACACCATGATGCGGGATATACCAGATCTGCCCATCCTTTCTTTGAAGCTGCTGAGGTGGAACCTTTTCTGCATAACCCTTTTTGAGAATGTCCTCCATGAAGGTTATGTATTCCTCAGCATAAATCTTGTCTTTCCTAAATATTTTCATAAGGTGCACTGTGCGTTCTTTTACCATATGATAGTTATCAGGCATAACTTTTTCTTTATTCCGGAAAGGCAGTGGTAGATGATAGTGGCCATCTTTTAGATATGCTGAGCTTGAGGCAATTTTCATAAAACTCTTATCCTCAACTGACATCTCCTTTTTCTCTCCATATATGTTCTCAGAGAAATCCTGGTTATATTGTCTGATGAGGAGGTCCTTTAGTTCAACTACTGAGATTCTGTTAGTTGATACTGCAATGGGCCCAGCATGTCCTGCAGCACTATCAACCCTGACTGGTCCAGTTACCACCCATCCCAGTATGGTTTGGACTGCATACGGTCCATTTTCTTCACTATTTATTATATTCCATGGCTCCATTGCCTGAGGAACATCAGTCCCAATGAGAAGTTCAATATCTGCCTTAATTTCCTTTAAGTGGAGACCACTTAGATATGGCCACCTCTTCAAGTCAGCCTCTGTGATGATGTTTTCCTTTGAAACAGGGATTTTGCTCTGTGTGTAAACTTTTGGTAGGTCCAGATATGTGCAGCCCTCCAAGTCTCCCACCTCCAGTCCTCTGACCTCATAGGTCCCTGCTGGCTTTTCCTGCCCCATTGTTCGCAAAAGAATCTCTGTTTTGCGCCCTTGCACATTCAGTTGGTTCATTAGATTCTCTGTGCAAAATGTTGCAGTGCTGCCTGGATCGAGGAAGGCATAGGTCTGAATATACCTGCTCCCTTTTCTCATCTTAACCCTGACTGGAACAATTGCAAGCGCACAGTCTCTCCCGGCCCCAGTTGCATCACCTGCTGAAACAAGAGCACTGCTTATAGGGGTCTCTTCTGTCTCAGCAGTGGCTTTTGGTTGATTTTCCTGCTTTGGGCCTTTTTCACTTGGAATGTGAAGTACAGTAGGATGTTTCATTTGACAAATCTGACACATTAATCTTCTTTTACAATTTTTGCTTAGATGACCTTTTAGTAGACAACCAAAGCAATATCCATGACTTCTTAAGAATTCAACCTTCTTGTCATGTGACTGTGTTTTGAATTGTGAGCAATTGATCAGAGCATGATTCCCATGACAGAATCCACAGAAAGGGATGATAGCACTGGGTGTAGTTTGAGCAGGTTGTTGTGGAACAGATGATTGTTTCACAGTGCATCCTGCTTTCTCTGTATTCACAGCTACTAAAGTAGCGAAGCTGCTGTTTTTGCCTCTTATCGATTTTGGTTCACTTTTGCTTTTTGGGAGAGACTTTTTCATTATTTGGTCCTGAATGTCTCCAAACAAGGGATCCAAAAGCATCTTGGCATGTTTTTCCACAAAATCCACAAAGTGTTGAAAGTTGATTCTCCTGCCTGTTTTTTGTTGTGTCTCATAAGCTGTAGTTCACCACTTTTCACGGAGTTTGTAGGGTAGTTTGGATGCCATTAGCCTTAGGTTCAATGGGATATCAAGCTCCTCTAAGTACTGTAAATCTTGCATTACATTACAGCATCCTCTCAAATACATTGCATATGCATGCAGCATTTTCCCATCCTCAGCTTTAATCGCTGTCCAGTTCAAGGCTTTTTCCAGGTAAGCTCCAGAAATTTTCATCTCATTTCCAAAGTGTTCTTTTAAGAGGCGTCTTGCTTCACTATAGCCCCTACTCTCCTCCATGTGCAAACAGATGCGAACCACGTCTCTAGGCAAACCAGAGGTGAACTGCTCGAGATAGTAGAGTCTGTCTTGATTATTCTTAGTCTTGTTTTCAATCAAGTGTTCAAATGCATGGATAAAAGACTGATATGCTAGCGGGTTTCCATCAAACACAGAAATCTCTCTTGCGGGTAGCAAAGACAACTTTTGCTGTGAGACAATGAGTTCTGCAATGTCACTTTGTCTCACCACATCCAAGTTATTATGAGCAGCATTAATAACCACATTATCTTGAGCAGAATGATTTATCATTTGAGTATGATTGGCATTGTAGGTCTTGTATTTTTCAGTTGCATTCTTTTTTTGAGGTTTATTTTGATTTGTTTTGATGGATGGAGGTTTGTGGAGACTTAAGATGGTTTGGTGAAGTGGGGTTTTGGGTATTGCACCTAACCGCACAAAGTCCACCTCGCTCTCCATATTTTCTGGTTCATGGTAAGAATCATAATACTCAGTCATGCCATCACCTGGAGATTCCTGAACCACCTCATCCCTTTCATGAGGTGGATCACTTTGAAGGATTTCTATTTCTGTAGCTGATGCTGCGAGGTTGTTATGTGAGTACACACACTGAGACCAGATGAAGGTGAACTCACAGGGATGGCTGAGAGAATACAGAACTAAGGCAGGTAAATTCAACAGAAGGTTTATTAACAAAAGGTGTCCACAAAAACGGGTAAACGAAAAGCGAGAGCACAAAAACGCTCTGCAACGTCCAACTAAAGGTGTCCTCCAAAACGGGAAAAACTAAAGGTGAGAGCAAACAAACACTCTGCACAGATCAACTAAGGGTGTCCACAAAAACGGGAAAAAACTAAAGGCGAGAGCACAAAACACTCTGCTGGAAGCTCCAACTCCTCTCTCGACCGAGGCTAGGCTGGGCTGAGGGCTTATCCACAGGGCAAAGGCTCCTGGAAGAGGGCAGACAAAAACACAGGTCAGAATGGACCGGACGCACACAGAAGATCAGTCGACTGACAGAGAAAAGACAGACTACCACGGAGGTAAGCAGACGATCTGACGAGTACTGGAGGGAAAAGCCTGGGTTAAATGCAGCTGCTGATGAGCTGATGATCTGCAGGTGTGAGAGGAGGCAGGCAGGTGGAGCTTGACTGGCAGGTGCAGCCTTACTGCATGGTCCTGGACAGACAGGGGGAGACAAACAGACAAAACACACTGGGGAAAACAGGGGAAAATGAAACAAAAGGGAGAGACACACTGCCAGGTCCTAACAGAGGTCTGCTTCCAACTCCACTTGCTCCATCTTTGCTTTCAGTTTTGTTTTCTCCAGTTGCAAATTGTGTTTTTCTTTCAATGCAGCAGCTCGAGCCATTGCAGCAGCCTGTTCTGCTTTGGCCTTTTTTAACTCTGAGGAGGTTTTCGATCCAGTGACAGCCTTTGTGAGACACATTTGATATGCTGTCCAGTGGTCCAACTGTTGATTGTGCAATCTCTCTTTTCCATGTTTCAACATCTTTCAGAAAATAATTCAGGTTAGTTATTCTGGGTTCATACCAGTCATAGTAATCATTTTCCCTTTCCTCCTCTGATAAGAGCTCTTGCACAGATTTGTTAGCATTTTTAAATTCATCCACAGCTTCTTTAAACGCTTCAAATGCATCATTGACCTTATCATTATTTCCATCATCAGTCATCAAAGCCTTTATTTCATTTAACCTCCACGTGCATGCTCCCAGTCTGCCTCTGCGCGAAGCAATACTTGATTTTAACATGTCCTCGGCCTCAGATGTGGTCACAGACTTCATTTCGGATAATCACACAAGTTCCTTTAATTTCCGTTTATTTCATCGTTAAGTTCATCCTTTAAACATTTAAACTTGCTTCCAACATTCTTTCTATTGCAATCCACCTCCAAAACCCTTTCCTTCTATAGTGTTCGATTGTTTCTTTATAGCGCAGCGGTGCATTCATTCATAAAGTCGATCAGCTGATTTTACTCACTGGCTCGCCAGCTGCTTTATTCATCTGTCAAGAGTGATCGACTGGATCCGCCGATTCTCCGTTGTCCTTCAAGTCTTCGGTGAAATTTATCAACTTGTTAGATCTACTCTTGCATTCACAAAAAAAAAAAAACGAGGAGAAGGTCTATGACTCACTAAATAATAAGCACTCGCGGAGATCTTTCCAAAAAAAAAAAAAAAAAAAAGATCAGAATTTATACTATTATAAATTATATTATTATATAATGCCAGTCAATAGCTCAGCAACCCACCAAAATTCACTATAGAAACACCAATGACGATCCAGAAGGAAGTAACCCCAGAGATAGGTTATTGCATGAAGAGCGCTCCCTCCACTCTGGAAACCACCTCCTCTTTATGTAAACAAGCAGGACCTTCGTGATCTCAAACTAACACAGAGTCATAGGAGACATTAGCAGCGTTTCTTACGGGCTGGAATATAACTTTTGACCACAAAACAACAAAGGTAAAACATACTGTAGCGTCCCTTAACAATGAGGCTACGAGACGTGAACTCAGTTTACTGGCTTTTTATTCCTGCACTTTAACACAGGCTACTGTGGGCCGTAGCCAACGCCAAAATAAGAAAACACCTGTCTCTAAAATGCTGTTAGCGGCTACTTTTTCAACTCACGCTAACCCCCTATCTACACATAAACACTCTCGAATAACAAAACCCTCCCTCCTTGATCCTCTTCAAGGAGGGAGGGTTGGAGGGTGGGTATCTCACACAAATCCTTGCCATAGGTGCTGGTATTGATTGACAGGCTTCACAGTGTCTCCAAGCATGAAGACGTAGCTGGAATAACACATTCACTGACATTAAGGAAACTCAGTAACTGCCCTAATGAACTTCTGACTGTAGCTGACCATAACACATTCTTAACAATAACAGAATAACATGTAATTGACAGCACCCAGTCCGTTACAATACTTTATGATTTAGCGAAGTTTTTTTTGTTACTCTTTGGCTGTTAGCTCGCCAAGTTTTTGTCGCACAGTGAGGAGGCAGACATCTTCGTGATCATCAGACCCTCTGCTTTCATATGATACTGGGCTTTTGAGGTTTGTGTGAAGTGGTGAAGTCAGCAGATGCCGTACCTTTGACGTGCGCTGTTTTCGTGTTTTCGTTACATGCGCACATAATTTCGTGGGGTATGAATCATGTTTCGTTTCGGTGGCAATGCTTGGTAGAGGATTCCAACTGAGTTTTTCCCCGTCAGTCTGGTATGCTACAAGTTAGGACTGGTGCTTCTTAGCGTGAGCATTGACCATCTGAACTGCGCATGTCACGCTGCCCTGCAAAGTGATTTTTAATTAGTCATGGTAATACTGTATACCCCGGGAAAATGTGGGAAAAAGTTTGACGGTATCAAAATTTGGATACCGCCCAACTCTAGTTAACACTACAAGTTTTCCCCACAGGGTTTCCCACCGCCTACAGGAAAGGAAAACAACAACAAAATACAACTAGACAAATTCCCCTCAGCGGGAAATTTGGAGAGTGATACAGTGCGCAAACACCAGGCCGTGCGCGTGCCTAGTGCTATCATATCAGCACGGCAACCCGATATCAAAAGTCAAACCCGTTCATAGGGCCCAATTTCAGCATCGGCGACAATGCTAAGCTGACATTAGCATGTCAAAAAACACTGTACTCACATTTGGTGCTGTTTCTTCAGGTTCCTGTGTTGGAATAGTTAACAGATTGAACACTTCTATTAGTCAACATTTTTCTCATATAATCAGCTGGAGTTTCTTCTGCTGCTTCATCAGTTCGAAAGAATGGTTGTAATTGTGGAATGACGTAGGGTCTTCCATACATCATCACTCCCCAGGACGCAGCCTCGGTCCACATACGATAATAGCACAAACTCTCACACAGATAATAATATGAGGTCAATATGAGGTGATCACACAAAATGGGCATAAAGTATAAGAATTTCTCTAACAGTACTACCACCAAAAGCCTGGATGATTTAGAGGAGGGCTGCAGTTACCGGGCATGGCTTGTAACTGTATCTAACTCAAGGGCTATTCGGCTAGGTGCATTACAAGGGGTAGCATGATAGGCATCCGAATGTGGGCAGTCTCCTCGCCACCAGTTTAAACATTTTTCAGATTTTCAACCTACTAGAGTAATATTTTTTAGAACTGAGAACTGGACCCTTTAAGTGGAGAGTTACTGGTCCATTACTCTCTGTACAGGGGTAACTAGAAATCTTAACAAGGCTAATATGCCATAGTTTCCTTAGAAGTAGCCAACACTAACGATATGCTGTTAGTTTCATGGTAGGTGTGTGTACATTTTACATAAACTGAGAGGGACATCTTATTCCAGCACCTGCTATACAGATTATTGATGAAGAGATTCGAAATATACATAAATTAGGACAGAAATGTACTTTGAACAGATTAAAAGGAGCCCTGAAAGGGTTTTAAATGCAAGAAGAATCTAAGACTGGATTATAATTTTGCAGATCGCTTTTAAAGTTTATAGAATAAAATATTTCTTGTTGTTCTTATTGTTCTGTATTGTTTCTTTGTGGCTGCATAGAGGAACCTTGCCACCAACTGACAACTGATGATCCTTGAAGCAGTCATGATGACAACACCGACTCGAAGTTGCAGTTTCCTGAACATTTTTCCGTGTCTGTTTGAAACTGTCTTCAATCGTCTAGACTGAATGATAGGTACATGGAAGCGCAATTCATACTTTAGGCAATCTATCTTCCTTATGTGCACTGAATCAAAATCAAGAGTTTCATACATATGTGGAGGAAACTAGGAATCCTTATAGTTTCCACTATCACCTCATAATAAGTAGAGTTTCAGCACTGAGCCATCATCAGCCTTTGTTTGACCCCTCTTCCTCTCTAAACATGGCCTCTATACAGCAAATTTTCCTTCTGACGCTAAGATACTGCGATTTTGACATTAAAATCACAAAATCACTGTTTTGTGTGAAAGTGTTGTTAAGTGGCAAAAGGTATTAAGAATCAAATTTCCTGCTCAGAAACACTCAAATGTGGAAGTTGATGAAGAAAAACAGTTTGATTTACATTGCAGTTATTGCATACACACTACAAATCTTTATTTTGTGCTCCTGATGCACACATAGTGTGATTTTATTAAAATCACATGGACGTCACTATTTTAGGTGAAGCTGTTGTGCCAGAAGGTCTGAAAATCAAATTTCCAGCTCAGAAACACTCAAATGTGGAAGTTAATGATGGATAACATAATTTCATTTCACTTACAGACACACAGTAAATAATCATTTCTGTACAGATATAAGTGTGATTTTGTCAGTAATATCCCAATAACATTACTGGGTGACCCTGTTTTTATGTGCCAAGGGATGTCAGAAAGAAAATTTCAGCTTCACAACACTCAGATGTGGATGCTGATGAATGAATACTTTTTTTTTTTTTTTAGTTATATTGCATTTATTGCATAAACAAATGTTTATGTTGTGATTCTGATGGGCAGATGGTGTGATTTTGATATTAAAATCACATGAATGTCACTGTTTCAAGTGAAATTGTTTCCATGTGCCTGAAGATCTGAGAATTATATTTCAAGCTCAGAAACACTCAAATGTGGAAGTTACTGCAGAATTTAATTTTAGGCCACATTCACTGATTTAGTCTTGTTTTGACTGCTGCAATAGCTAAAGAGTGTATGTCATTGTCATCAGCTCAGAAACACAAATCTAGTTCGTGAAGAAGAACATGGATTTCTCTTAGTTTCTTTTCTGTACACCTTAACCTCTTCACTGTTGGTATGCCACATACTGTTTTAGGCTTGTTTTGACTTGTGAAGTAACTAAAGCTGCAGTTTCTTCCCAGAAACACTTGAAAATCACATATGGAATTGAAAATCATTAAAAACTGAAAAAACATAAAGAAATAACATGGATATCTTTTATGAATTATATATATATATTATATATATATATTCATTTCAGGCCTTATTCTCTGATATCATCTAGTGTTGACTTATGTTTCAGTAAGGAAAGAGTGCCACTTCTCTGAAATTAGACTAGATTAGATTGGATTCAACTTTATTGTCATTGCCAGACTGCAGCCCAGAGACTACAAAATAATAGTCAAAATATTAAAATTATAAATACTTACAGGTAGTTCAATTGGCATGAGATATAAACAGTATGAGGTAAGTGCAAGTAGTGCAAGTAATTACTATGGGACTGTAAGCTATATTGGTGGCACGGTGGTAACAGTGGCAACACTGTCACCTTACAGCGAGAAGGTCTCGGGTTCGATTCCCACCTAGGGCACTGTGGGCGCTGAGGGCGTGTCCTCCACCATGCCTTCAGTGTCTGCTGCCCCTTATCTCAAGGAAAGGGGCCTTTCTGTGTGGAGTTTGCATGTTCTTGTGTTCCCGTGTTCACCTGGGGGATCCTCCATAAAATGAACCCCGTAGCAGATGGTAAGGGGCCAAACAGTCCATGGTTGGGGTGGGAGCTGTGTCTGCTGATGCTGCATGCCCTTCATAGACACCGCTTGCGCTGGAGGTCCTCAATGGCAGTTTGCTGGGCACTGGTGATGTACTGGGCCCATTGCAGGGCCTTCCGCTCGGAGGTTGTGCAGCTGCCATACCATACTGAGATTGGTCAGGATGCACTCGATGGTGCACCAGTAGAAGTTAACTAGGATTTGACAAGCCAGGTTAACTTTATTCAGTTTCCTCAGGAAGTAGAGGTGCTGTTGAGCCTTCTTTATCAGGGTGGAGAAATTGAAGGTCCAGGAGAGGCCCTTGGAGGTGTGGATACCCAGGAACTTGGGTAGTCAGGTTGTTGTCAGCGCACCACATTGCCAACTGCTGAACCTCATCCCTGTAGGCTAACTCATCGTTGTTCTTGATGAGGCCTATGACCGTGGTGTCGTCTAAACAAGACCAAGCACAGATCACACATCACAGATGACAACCTCCACGCTGTTTAACAGGTGGCTACAGCACAAGACCTAAAGCCAGAGATTGACGGACTGACCTTGGGAAAATGGTGTCAGATATCCAACCAGAGAACAAATAGGTAAACATTTTTAAAAACCTGAATTAAAAATATAATAAAATGTTTTTCAAGTACAGTGTAATATGGGTGCAATTTAATGGTTGTGCTTGCATTTTGTTATTTTCAGAACATGATAAATGGATTGATGGAGTAATGTGGGTTTCTTAACCTGATAAATTAAAGGGATATGTGTTATAATAACACAGAGCAATGTGCTTACAAATATTTTTACATTTATGTAAAAGCATGTACAATATTTTTACACTTGAATAAATAATAGTCAAAAACAGTGACAGTTATTAACAATATGTTTATACAGTCTTACAGTTACAACCGGCCCTTTGAGGGCAACAATAATGCTGATGTGACCTGGGTGACAATGAGTTTAATGCCCCTGGTTTAGAGGAAGAAGTCTTTAGTTGCTGAAGGACGATGGTTAGAGCTGTCTTAACATATATCCTACTGTTGACAGCTCTGGGATGACTAAATAATTAACCATTCCTAAGAATCTTTTGATTTCTGACATGTTTTCTGGCTGTGGAAAGTTCCCAATTCCTGTCACCTTGCTTGGGTCGGCCCTGACCTCACCCAGGAAATTAACCTGTCTCTGTTTGAACTTGCACTTGGCCTTGTTCAGCTTGAGTCCTGCTACTTCAATGACCTCTAACACCTCTGCTAGGCTTCTGTCATGTTGTTCCTCAGTCTCAGCATGAATTAAGATCTGAAATATCTACATGAAAATCTCAACCCCTTCCAGGCCAGCCAGAGTCTCCACCATTTTCTAAGGGACATAAGGGGAGCCATATCTCCCAAACGGAGTTATGAATGTAGTGAACATCCTGCTCTCTTCATGCAAGGGAATTTGGTAAAATCCACTTGCTGCATCTAATGACATGACATCTTTTGAACCAGCAAGCCTTGGCATTACGGTGGGTAGGACATACTTCTCTCGTCTCATCGCATTACTCTGCACAGAGGCGGACCTCCCTCTTGTTGGGTTTAAGCGCTGGCACCATAGCAACGCACCATTCAGTTCGCTGTGTTACTTTTTCAATTATGTCCTCATCCTCCATGCATTACAGTTCCTTTTTCACCAGCGGTACCAGTGGCAGGGTATCCGCCTGGGTGTCGGCACTGCATCTGGCTGGGCATCATCACACAGGGCTATTCTGACTGGCTCAGTTTTTAATAGCCCGCTCGATCCAAAGACACCACTGACCTCATCCATCCTCTTCACTAGACTCATTTTCACTACTTCCTAACAGCCTAACAAGCAGCTTTTGCATTTATCACATACACCTTAAAACAAAACTTTTTCTCTGGAAACCTGGTACCCTGGAACATGCCGGTACAATTGAAAGCGCCCCCTGTGCTGAAGGCCCTAACTTTATTTTAGGACTCATCTCTTCAAATGTCCCTTAATGTGAATTTTAAATTTATGTCAATTTTAAAGGTTACTACCACATTGTTTATAAGTCTACAGTCCATCTATTTTCTTTACCCTCCCTGTCCACTGCTCAAAGGAAGTATGTCTGTTCAGGTTGTTCACTTGTGACTTCTCTGACTGCTTTATAATGACATTTACGTTCCAAATGTCAATTCTTGTGACATTTATTGTGCTCACTTTTAAATGTAGGGCAGTGTTTTTCATTAAAGTGTTGTGGCTTACTGCACCTCCCATGTTCTCATGTCTCATGTTCTCCTAACCCTTTTTTTCTATACTGTCCATCTTTCCACTTGACAGCATTAATGTTGGCCAGCTGAGTGTCCGGTCTGTTGGCTTGATTGACATGTCTCGTTACCATCTCTGCCTGGCGCACATGTTCGATCACTTGCGCAAGTGTCAGGTCTGCTTTAAGCTGGAACTGGCGGGAAAGCTCTTTGTCTGCTATTCCTACCACAAGGCGATGTTCATCCCTCGTGGCTCTGAACTGACAGTGTTCTGCCAATTCATACAATGTCCTAATGTACATCTCTGCCATTTGTATGGATTGCTGACACTGTTGGTATAAACCTGCACGCTCATGTATGATGTTGCGTCGTGGAATAAAGCACTTGTCAAACTTTATTAGGACTGCATCAAAGTCTTTCTTATCATCGTCCTCTTCAAACTTAACTCCGCCATTCTGTTGGGCTCTCAAACTTGAACTCACTCGGTGGGTTAAACTTCGCCATGACTTTCGTACCGACACACAGTCTATTCTGATACCATGTAATGTCTGCACGTATCTCTTACAGGTGTGGTGATACCAGCTGAACTGCGAGTGGCAGATCTAGAGAATCTATATAACACCTATAATGGCACTTTAGGAGTTGCACCTAAAGAGTGTAGTCGTTTAACTTTAATTGGTTTCTCAAAACAACCCATGCACAGGTACATACACAAAATGAATACAGACATGATGTAAGGACATTTAACAACCTTTATTTATTAGCCACAATAAAATAATTTGGTTATTAAATTATGTTTCTATTTAAAAAAAGAAACATTTATATAGTTCCTTTTATTTCCAACGAATATAATGTTCAGCAATCATAATAACCCACAGTGGTTCAGCTAGGAGAGAGGCAAACAACAACTAGCCGAGATCCCTTCCACACACACAAGGCATCTAGGCCCAACACGCCAACCTGGTGAACGAACACACCGCGCATACCATGCCGGGATACCTCGGCTTGGTGGAACTGCATGCTGGCCAGCACTCGCTTCGGAAGAGGAGAGAGGGCGATTACCCAAACAGCGGGGGTATATGAACAGGTCCACATTAGCGGCCAATGATGCGGCTGAACTACAGGTGCCGGTAAGGTCCGTGCCACACACCTGCCGCAATCACCATGCGTGCTACAAAATAAACATAGACTGAGGGACACAGAAGAGAAATGCAATATATCAACAATATAAACAACCATCTGGTGAAACAGGCATATATTAATATTGACACGACTTCCACATGTGAGTTCTTCCTGTGCTCAGTGTATTAAGTTGCCAGCATGAACAACAATCACAACATGTATATCTCTGGCTCCTTCTACGCAATTGGGCAGTCATTATATTAATGACTGTACAATTTCAGGTAAATCTATTGAATAGTTGTTAAGACATGCCACCAAAAGCCAAAAAGGCAACGTGCTGGTGGTGCTGGTGTTAGGGAATTGACAAAGTCAGCAGAATTCTTCCTCTGAAGACCATAAATGTCTACATGGTAGTACAGATGGCTAAAAAAATGTATAAGCAAAGACACATTTATAAGTAACCGTGAATTTGCACATCTGCTCAAAAACAAAACAAAGCCGGGCATGTCCAGACATGTGAAGTCAATTCAGTATAGAGTTGGTAAGTTGTAGAGTGCACATCCAATTTGCAGCATGTAAAAAATGAAATGAAGATTTTCACTGAGCCAACCTGGACAAGCTGACTGGCACCTACACTTGCCAGCGAATGACCAGGAAATGGCCAGTGGTTGTGTTTTACAACATCCTTGATGTGTTGGCATGTAATGCATTTGTGTTGTGGACCCACATCCACATTCCTTGTCAAGCCACACATTGAGCGGAGGGAACGGGTGCCCCGAGACCCAGATGCTGCAGCCTTGGCCAGACAGCTGCAGAGCTCTCCTACCACTCCGTCCACGCCATCAGGAACACAAAGAGCATCCACTCCAGCATCCTCCTCAGCCAGCCCTGCCTCAACATCAACCAGCCCTGCCTACAGCCCCGCTCACCTGATTCTAAGAGAAAGAGGTGTCAGGTCTGCCCAAGCAGTAGACAAACATATTGTGCTTCAACTGCCTCGACCGGTTGGGTGAGAGAGGGAGAACAAGAGAGGGAGAGTGAGACAGACAGAGAGAGACAGACAGAGAGAGACAGACAGAAATGCAGTCAGAGAGAGCCCAGAGGCCCACACCAAAAATATTAAAACCAATATTTTCATGGATAAGGAAGCCTAACAAGGTAACCAAGAGATGAGAAATGGATTGGATGATAGATAATTATTTTTGGTGTATTTTACAGCTGATTCAGGACACAGGTCAAAACCAACCCGTTAACACAAGAGATGGCAACAGAAAGCTAACACAAGAGGAAGGTTAATAGCTAATAGATCGTATGTGTCAAGACTACAACTGGCGCTGTGTTGAAACATTTCCTGCTTTACTGGTGCATCCTCCCACTTCACGGAGGAAATCTACACAAACAAGCACATGCTTACACACACACACACACACACACACACACACACACACACACACACACACACACACACACACACACACTACAAAGACTTACATTAATTTCCTGGAGGCTTACTCTAACCATAACCACTACTTGCCTATCCCTAACTTACCCTTATTTTAACCAAAGTCTCCACCCTAAAATTAAATGATTTATATTACAGGGACTTGTGTTTTGTCACCATAAGGAAGGTGAGTCCTCACAATGTGACTGTTAAAACCTACAACATGAGAAATACATGGCCACACATGCACAAACACACATGTTCATCACTTTTGGGGACATTACTACGGAAGAGGATTAGGGCCACTGAAAAATTAAAAAAAAAGTTAGAATTCTGAGTTTAAAAAGTCAGAA
Organism: Chaetodon trifascialis; assembly: GCF_039877785.1. NCBI lineage: Eukaryota > Metazoa > Chordata > Actinopteri > Chaetodontiformes > Chaetodontidae > Chaetodon > Chaetodon trifascialis. Next base: position 25,199,622 of record NC_092072.1, read on the forward strand.
TTCTGAGAATAAAGTCAGAATTCTGAGAAAAAAGTCAGAATTTCGACTTTTTAATCTCAGAATTCTGAGACTTTTTGCGGGGAGAGTGGCTTCCGGGCAGTCAGGAGGAAGACCACAGACGCCATAGCGGACATAGGGGCGTTTTTACGGGTCCGAGGGGTTCCGGAGGAAGTAATTTTAAAATTAAATGAGCAAAAGGTGAGTGAATGTTATTTTATTAAACTTGTGAACGTAGATTTACTGGGGTAACCGCAGATATAGTTTCCCTTCTGTGTCTGCTGTACTCGTTTTTCTACGTGCTTGGATTACTGTGTCTATATATTGGCGTTTTGCTAAAGCATCACCATTGTTACGTGCGATTGTTGTTATCCAAAGATCTGCTATTTAGTTCTGATTTGGAACTGGACCGGTCGCCTGTCAGCGGCACTGCTCGTCACTGCGGACCGTCTGTTAGCTCCAGAGAGCAGGACGGCTCGTTGTTAGCATCTCTTAGCCAAATAACTTGTTCAAGCAAGTGTGCTATCATCCAACCATACCCGACTACCTGAAGTGCTATTTGGCAGAGGTCGGTGGTTAGAGGATGGTAACTGGGGACTGTTAGCTCAGTTAGCATCTGGGATAGAAACAGGCGTTCTCCTCCTGCTAAAGTACTGCTACTTTGTACTTTGTATGTAACCTACTGCCCGATTTCACATTAGGGTGCAATAATAATCTGTTTCCCCTGATTTTGCGTCCTATTGAGTATGTTTTAGGCTTCATAGTTGTTGGAATACAAATACACATAATGTATTCTGTCTAAGGCATATATACTCTCCTCTTGGGATTAGCGGGACTACAAGCCTGTCACATTTCTAAATCATCTCAGGAATATTATCCCTTCAAGTAGAAATCACAGTGGACATTTATTCATGTTCATTTACATACATGCACAGGCATGGAAAAGTTGTGTTGAGTCATGTAAGGACAAAGCATGCCTTTGATGTAGTTCTATTATTGTACTGAGCCCTGCACATTTTATTACAGATTTTATTACTTTATTACTAACAGTAGTGTTGACCTGACAAAATGGAAGTAAAGTAAGTGAAAATGTAGTTTAATTTTTTATTTAATTGGATCTCCATTAACCACTGCTTTGTAACAGTAGATACTCTTTCTGGTGTCCTTAATCTTTTCACAATACTTCAATACAGAAATACACATATATATCATGAATAATGTAATCATTCACTGTAAAGAATTTCACTGTAAAATAACAGTAAATTACTGGCAGCAGGGACGCCAGTAATTTACTGTTATTTTACAGTGCACCTACTGTAATTTATTTTAACAGTATAGTACTGTATATTGAATTACAGTACATTACCGTAGGATAACAGTGGGTGGTGTTGTAATTTTACAGCACATCTACTGTTGTTTATTTTAACAGTATAGTACTGTATATTGAATTACAGTACATTACCGTAGGATAACAGTGTTGTAATTTTACAGCACATCTACTGTTATTTATTTTAACAGTATACTACTGTATTTTGGATTACAGTACAAGACAGTAGGATAACTGTGTTATGGTAATTTTACAGTATACACCAGTTTATTCTCAAAGGATATTAAATCTGCTATTTTGCATTTAATTACTATAAATCCCCACAAATTAGCTTAATTAGCTTAGCAAAAGTAGCTTAACATCATACAGGGCTTTTGAAATTCTGGACTGAACAGCAAGTCAATCTGGACCCATGTCCATCCATACCTCATGTTTATCATGACAGCAGGTAACATCCACAAGTACTATTAACGTGCAAGACATGACTTTTCTTGTATTTTCTTTAAATTGTGTACCTTCTTGTGTTTGTGCTTCTACCTTTAGCCTATCACAAACGCATCCAGCAACATGCATCCACCACTATTCGTCTGTCTGTGCCAACTGAAGAAAAGTAGCAGGTTAAGCTAGTGGAGGAGACTGAGGAGAGTAACACATAGTGCAACGACCACTCACTCTGATGCTGTTTTCAAGAATCAAGAACTGACAGAGTACAGAGCGCTCACACTAACACCATTTCCCAGAAAAATCATAAGTGAACTGATTTAATGTTGATTAAATGTTATTGCCAATCATTCCTGAACTCTGAGCTTGAATAAATATCAGATCAGACTAGCTTTGAGAACCCCAGGTATAAAACACAAGAGAATATGTATTCCATAACATTACTGCATTTTAATAAAAACATCAGCAGACTAACATTCATTAAAACATTTGGATTACAAAAATAAAAGGTCATCTCATTGGAAGAACAGTCTAGCTTGTGAACAGTGAAACTGTGAAACTGTGAAACAGTGAAAGTCTAGACAGAGAAAGAGACGAGAAGGAGAAATACAGTGAAAGTACTTGACTTTTGGCTGGTATTCCCATCCCCATGAATAGTGCCTGTAAAACAAACAGACAAACAAAAATTTAGCAACACAACGTCACTGATAAAATATAAAAATGTGAAACAGACTAATGGAGGGAGGGGAAGAAACATAAGTATGAGGGGAGAGAAAAGGGCCAGAGCAATAAGCTGTTCAAGGGAGTGAGAAAATAAAAAGTGTGAAGAAGAGATAACAGGTATCACGACGGTGTTTATCAACTTGCTCTGTTAACTCAGGCTTTCATCTTCAGACTCTGTGCGCGCTCACATAAAGAGGGGCGTTTGTTGTGTCATTTGACTCTTCTTCCGCACAAAGTGAAGCGATCGAGAGCCGAACACTTCAGTCAAAATGATCAAGTTGTTATAATTGGAAAATATACAAAATATATGACGGCAAAAGCTACACTGTTGCTGCAAATAAAGCAGGAGAAGAAGAATGATGTCAGAAAATTACTGATCGACTAAATGCGATCTCAATGCTGCCGTTTATTTCTAACATGAAAACTGAACATTAAACAATAAAACTTCATACAGCAGATTTAAACATGACGATGTCAGTCTGACTCTGTCCCGTGATGAGAGAGCCGTGGACATCACATCAGTTGTAAACTGATTTAAGATTTTCCGTGATAAATGAAGAGGAATTTTCTAATCAGTGTTCTGAGCTGCAAAACGGACAATAAGTAAAAAAGTATTCAATGTCTGTAGCTGTTTCATCATTATTTTAGTGTGTGGATTATATATGATGTAAATTTAAAGTTTTAATATGACCTGAAGCAAACGAGGAAAATGACTCTGCATCACCAAACTGAGGTTACCATGACAGCGCGATGCACAGTCCGTGCTGCTGTGATACCATGTTAGATTTCTACATTATACCGATTCGTTCCGTGATGTTACGAACATACAGCTCAGCAACTTTTCATTTTTAACGTCTTCCCTCAGTTTATAGGCTAATATTGCTCAAAACAATCTTGCTAGAACAATAATTAGTTAAATAGCGGCGCTTTTTACAGCCGATTTAATCTGAAACTCGGAACATAACCTGCTCCCGAACAAGTTATGAGCTTAGCATAAGTTGATCTAGCCAGGTTCGTGACACTGAAAACCCTGGCTTTAGACTCAACATACCTTGCTAACCCATTAATCTCGCGTCGTACTACAGCCCTCGGGTAACACTGCTCCTTCGTGTTGTTTTGAATTTCGCTCGACTTCCTTTCTGTGAGCGTCTCCTGGGGCGGGCAGCTTACCATTCAACCAATCACACACTCGTATCTTACGCTCAGCAAAGCAGGATTGGCTTGTAACATGTCACATGGGAACAGATGCTTTCAGGGTTCACAAAAAAAACCTCCAGCAGACAAGTTTCGCAGGCAATAATATCAAATGGTAAATTATCGTACATTTGCCCATTTTTTAGGATTATTGATCGTACAGAGGGCCAAATTATCGTACACCTGGCAACACTGCATGTGGTGGAAGCATCTTAGCTCACAGAAGCTCTGAGCTCTGTTCTCGTTAACGGCAACGCGGTCGGCTCGGTGCAGCTGGTGAAGCAGCGGTCTGATGAGCATGACGTCCGTGACATGTCCCGTTAAGCGCGAAGTTGTGACGTTGCCAGGTGATGAAAAAGACACCTGATCATGTGTTGATGGAGTGGGAAAAGTGAGTAAAAAAATGTATAAACAATGCTTAGCCTGGCGGGGGGGCCACAGGTGCCACCAAAGAGAATCAAATTCAGATCTTTGAAATAGTTACCTTTACTGTCTATTTTTTAGCTGGCTTCAATTGAGTCTAAGGTCGGAGATATAGGCCTACTTGCTGTTTAACCATGCGTCTGTGTTCGCGTATATGCGTAGCGTTAATTTCTGAAGACGTGCACAACCGTTGCTTCGAATATGTAAGAACGTATGTAAGAACGTATGAAATTAAATGAGTAAGTGACAAGATGCTAACACACTTACAAAGGTCAGAAACAACACCAGATTGCTAACGTTAGCTAACTGAGTTCAAGCTTGCTAAGTTACAGAGCTTGCTTTGCCAATTTTAGCAGCCTGACCAGGTGAAGCACACCTAATGAAATAGGCTATTATTTATAATGTCAACTGTTTAATAATCATGCAAACAAAACAATACTGGACATTGACAGTTTTTGGAGATAAAAATAACTTTACCTCTTTGGTTGAAGTCCAAATGCTGATGGATAGTGTCACGACATGAGAAGGAATGTGGTGGTCTCCGCAGCTTGACAGAAAATACTGTTTTATACTGTTAAATTACAGTTTGTTGTTCTTAACCAAGTATTTACTGTTAATTTACATGTGGGAATGGATATTTAACAGTATTTTACAATTTTTTAAAAAACACAGTAAGATACTGTTCTAGCGTTGGAAATTTACAGCAATCCATAGATTTATGCTGTTAAATTACAGATTTATGCTGTTAATCTACTGTTACTGTTAATTTACTGATTTAACTGTTAATTTACATGCTGTGGATGAATATTTAACAGTATTTTACAATTATTATAAAAAACAGTAAGATACTGTTGTAAATTCACCGTAAATCTACAGAAATTCGTTACAGTGTTGTTCATGAGCCTATTTATTGTAAGAACTGTTTATTCAGAGGTTGTAATCTTCATATTGTAAATGTGTCTTGATCAAATACATTTTTTCATTTTGTTTTCTGTGCAGATCGACAAGAACAACATAATCGCCATCTTCAAGTCCTGAAAAGTCCTCCTTGATCAGTCAGAAGACATTGGATTTATTACTCAAAATGCCAGCGTTGTCAGATTTGGAAGATTTAATTAGAGTCTACTTCAGACTTTCTTTCAGTAATAAAGAAATACTTAAAGTTTTAGCACATAACAATCAGATAATAATAAGCTTTCGAACTTTGAAGAGAATTTGTAAAAGACTTGGTCTGTTCAGACGGAAAAACCAAAAGGACTTGGATGAAGTGCTAGCTTTTGTCCAGTATGAGATTATGACCAATGGACAGATGCAGGGTTATCGTTGGCTTCATCTCCGTGCAGTGCAGCGGGGATTTGTTGTGTCACAGGATACCATTAGATGCATCATCAAGTTGGTCGATCCACAAGGTGTGGAATTAAGAAGAGCACGTCGCTTGAGAAGACGTCAGTACAGCAGCAGTGGGCCAAATGCACTTTGGCACATAGACGGCTATGATAAATTGAAACCTTATGGCATTGCAATCCATGGCTGTATAGATGGTTTCAGTCGCAATGTGTTATGGATGAAGGCCTTTATTACAAACAATGATCCTAAAGTGGTTGCAGGTTATTTTATCCAAACAATTTCAAGCATCGGTGGATGTCCAGAGAGGATTCGAGCAGACAGGGGGACTGAAAATGGTTGTGTTGAAGACACATTTTGAGGAGAAACCACACAGACAGTTTTGGAGGGGAGAAAAGCTTCCTCTATGGTAGAAGCACAGCAAATCAGTGTATTGAGGGATGGTGGGCTACACTCCGGAAACAGAGTGCTCAGTTCTGGATAAACTTGTTTCAAACTTTCCAAGATGATGGACACTTCACAGGGGACTTTTTGGACAAAAGTCTCATTCAATTCTGTTTCCTTAACTTTGTTCAGGTAAAAATATTTAATTGTTTTTTAAAATGGGTCATGATTATGGTACTACGAGTATATAGACTGTATTCTTCTCCAATTTTCCGCTATGCCTCTTCTCCAATAAGCCTACATGTATTAATGTCTGGATAAATCAAAACAGGTCTATATTGGGCTTTGGACACTTAAGCCACTGATCAGTAAACAAGATCATCATTTGTGATTGTTCCGATGGAACATTTCTTTAAAAATGTGTTGTTATCTTGAAGATCATGTGAATACCTTAGTGAAGAGGATTAGGATGCAGCCATCAAGAACTGAAGATTTTAAACACTAAAATATTTCTAAAGGTAGACGGGCAGTGGTTCCATAGTATAAGACCTATGTTACATTGTAGTCATTTCCATTTACTGTGCTTCTTTCTATCCAGGATGAACTTCATGAAGTGGTCAGCACATGGAATGCACATAAAATCAGACCAAGATCAAGTGGTGGTGGTGTATCTGGTCGCCCAGTTGTGATGTACTCATTCCCAGAGTTGCACAGTGCTGAGGATAGACTGAAGCCTGTTTCCATGGAGGAGGTCACCTTGTGTATGGAGGAGTGTACCCCCAAAGGCCAGTTTCCATGCGATGAAACCGTTTCTGAACTGTGTTGTCTACTGATGGAGGAGAATGGATGGGAGGCCCCAGGAGATCCACTTGCTGCAGCTGATCTGTACATCATGCTAAGAGATGAAATACTTGAAAATATTTAATGTAAATTACAAATCAAAAAAAAAAAGGAAAATGGGCAGTTTACATTAGTTCCATATTTGGATTGGAAATGTACATGTAATTGAGGCTAGTGTAAAAATCTGAATTAAGACTATTGATGTTGCACAGTCTGTTTATGGGCAAAGTTGTGCTTTGCTGGTGCTATGTTGATAATAGTCTTATATTATGTTAGCTAAAGCTGGATGTAATGCCTTTATATTTGTTTCAAAGCTTTAGAAGGAAACCGCATTTCCATGGTGGCTCAGAGAACACAGGACCCAGGTTCAAAAGTCACAGTTTGCTAACAGCACACATACAGTACATGCATACAATAAAATCTGCTTTGTTTTCTTTTCCTGGAGGTTGGGTGGGCTGGGAAAGCTTCATGATTCAGATTCAGGATTTGTGGTAAAATGGCAAACATTCAAGATGATCTGTTAAAGGTAACATCATTAAGATGATATTGAGGACAATTGAGCAATAAATTATTTGTTTCATTATGTGGTATTTTAACCAAAATAATCGTCTAACCAATCTAATTTGAGTACCCAGAGATTTCTTTCTATGCCACTTTTGATCTTTTGGGGCAAGTAAACAAATTCTTGTTTTGTTTTTACTTCTGTGATTCTGAGAGTCTGTAATATAACAAAGTACATGTGTCCACTCAAGCTGGCTGGCTAACAACATAGTCTCTGACCTTTAATTATACACTATAAATATGAACTATTGCTATTAAACCTAAGATATACAGTCCCATCATTTAAAAAGGTTAGACTGAAGCACTCTTTTGAACACTAGTTCAAACTGAATATGAACTTAAATCCAAGGGCAAACATGGATTGAAGGTCACTGGATGTGCTTTTTGGTCTTTGAATTGTCCTTACTGTGTGTATTTGTATCTTTTCCTCGATGTTGTAAAGTGAGCTGCTGTGATGTAAGACAAATCACAGAAATTGGCATGAAGTCATGTTGTATCATATATGTTGTATCACTATTTTTCTATGTAATAGACACATTTTCTGTATATGTAGTGTATGTGTTTTTCTTTTCTTTTCTTTTTTTTTTGATCCAACTGCTCTAGAGTTGAGAGTGCTGATTTGTTGATGTAAGTTCCCATATTGAGTAAATATGAAATACAAGTATGTCTCTATAAAATAACATGAACTTTTGAATGATATTTTCAGTTCAAATGGAGAGTGGTGCATGTACTTCTGTGGCAGAGCATTGAAAATTTACAAAATGGCATTAAGAGTGACTCTAAAGAAAATATTAACTGTGAACCATTAAACAGTGTACAGTTTTCAGTTGTTCTGTGTAATTCTTATTTACCATGCATATGCATGTATGCTCAGTACCATTTGACTACTTTTGTTCTGTATCTTTTGTTATTGTCATAATACCCATGCAAAGCTGTGTTCATTCCACTTAAGTACAGGTCAACTTTTTTTTCACAACTGTTTTGGTTAAAGCTATAAATACTATATTTTATGTCCAATATAATCACCTATCTAATGCTATATAACATTCTTAGCCATTCATATTTAAACCTTATTAATCCCATCAATTTTTACCCAAATGGCCTGGGCCCTTATGAAATATGAGATCAACATTTATTGCAAGACCAATATGCAAATGATATGGAAAAGTTAATATTTTATTCACATTTGTAGTGCAAAAAATCTTGGTAATACAAATCATTTGCACCTCATAACTCAATATAAGCCAGTGTACATGAACAGAACGGCTCGACAATTCAAAGTTACATTTCACTATCAAAAGTGACAGATTGCAGTGAATTTAAGACAACTGTCAACAGTTATGATGATATGAAAAAACAAAACTATCTTTCGGAGATAAAGAAACTTTTTCCTGGTTTAAAGTCAACACTGCAGCTGAGAACAAGAAATGTGCAGATGAATGGACAACAGTATTACAATTATTGTATTGTATTGTAATTATTATTGGATTCTCTTTGGATGAATAATCAAGTTGGTCATAAGGTTAGGAATTTAAACCACATTGTTTGAGGAGAAGTGACTTCAGCTGCAGGGGAACAATTGCACTTTGGCAAATAGATAGCTGTGATAAGTTGAAACCCTGGTCACCTTTCACTCTGGTAAAACTTCAAGTATTACAATGACAGCACTATGGCGTGCTAAAACAGTAACATTTCAAAAGTTTCCAAAAACAGAGTAAACAAACACAAACACAATCAAAATGACTTACAGATTCTGAATACTGCAGTGATGAACCATGACACTGTTCTGTTTTTGAAATACAGGCCCAAAATCTTAAAATGCATTAATAAGACATGAGTAAAACAATAGTCCAGAAGGAAGCTATGTGTTGTGCACCTGGACAACTGGATTGTTGTTTTCCTCAATAACATTAAGGAATTGCAGTTATGCACAACTACATCAAAGTCAACACATATTTAACAGATGATTGTTGTGGTATTGGCAATCATGTATTCCTTTAGCTCTGAACAGTAATGACTTCATGAGCTTCTTTAATGATAAAATTCTAACTATTGGAGACAGAATTCATCGACTCCTGCCGTTAACAGGTACTGTTTTGTCTTCAAACGCAGAAATCGTAGAAACTGTTACTCAGTCTGTCGCAGTTTTAGACTGTTTTACTCCTGTTGACCTTCACCAACTAATTTCCATAATTTCATCATCAAAATCATCTACCTGTATTTTAGATCCTATCCCGACTAAGCTGTTTAAAGAAGTATTACCTCTAATTGACTCTTCAGTTTTAGACATGATCAATCTCTCTTTATCAACAGGCTATGTACCACAGTCCTTTAAAGTAGCTGTGATAAAACCGCTACTGAAAAAGCCTACTCTTGATCCAGGGGTTTTAGCCAACTATAGACCGATATCCAACCTTCCCTTTCTCTCAAAAACTCTTGAGAAAGCAGTTGCCAATCAGCTGTGCGACTTTCTAAACAATAATAGTTTATTCGAGGATTTCCAGTCAGGATTTAGAGTGCATCATAGCACAGAGACAGCACTGGTTAAAGTTACAAATGACCTTCTAATTGCATTTGATAAAGGATTTGTCTCTGTACTAGTCTTACTGGATCTTAGTGCTGCATTTGACACCATTGACCATGGCATCCTATTGCAGACACTGGAACATTTCATTGGCATTAAGGGAGCTGCGCTAAGCTGGTTTAAATCCTACTTGTCAGATCGCTCTCAGTTTGTACGCGTTAATGACGACTCCTCTGTGCTCACTAAAGTCAGCTATGGAGTTCCGCAGGGTTCTGTGCTTGGACCAATTCTATTCACCTTATATATGCTTCCTTTAGGTAAGATTATCAGGAAGCACTCAATAAATTTTCATTGCTATGCAGATGATACCCAGCTATATTTATCAATGAAACCGGAAGAAACCAGTCAGTTAACTAGACTACAAGCATGTCTTCATGACATAAAGACCTGGATGACCTGCAATTTTCTGATGCTAAACTCGGACAAAACTGAAATTATAGTAGTAGGCCCTAAACATCTTAGAAAGTCACTTTCTGATGACATAGCAGAATCTGGGAATCTGGGAGTTATCTTTGACCAAGACATGTCCTTTCACTCCCATGTAAAACAAATTTCAAGGACTGCCTTTTTTCACCTACGTAATATCGCAAAAATCAGGCATATTTTGTCTCAAAATGATGCAGAAAAACTAGTCCATGCATTCGTAACTTTCAGGCTGGATTATTGCAATTCTTTACTATCAGGCTGCCCAAATTCGTTGCTGAATATTCTCCAGTTGCTCCAGAACGCTGCAGCATGTGTTCTGACAAAAACCAGGAAGCGGGATCATATTTCTCCAATACTCGCCACTTTGCACTGGCTCCCTGTAAAGTTTAGAATAGAGTTTAAAATTCTCCTCCTTACTTACAAAGCCATAAATGGCCAGGCACCTTCTTATCTGAAAGAGCTCATAGTACCTTATTGCCCTACTCGAACACTGCGTTCCCAGAATGCAGGTCTACTTATGGTTCCTAAAGTCTCAAAAAGCAGAACAGGAGTCAGAGCATTTAGCTATCAAGCTCCTCTCCTGTGGAACCATCTTCCAGTCTTTGTCCGGGAGGCAGACACTGTCTCTACATTTAAGAGTAGGCTTAAAACTTTCCTTTTTGATAAAGCTTATAGTTAGGGCTGGCTCAGGCTTGTCCTGGACCAGCCCCTAGTTATGCTGCTATAGGATTAGACTGTCGGGGGACATCCAAAGATACACCGAGCTCCTCTGTCCTTCTGTCCCTCTCCATCCGCACGCTCTCATGTCCTACCACGGCGTGTTACTAACTTAGCTCCTTCCCCGGAGTCTCTGTGCTTTGTCGTCTTGCAGGTTCCCATGGACAGTGGCTGAATCTGGATTGTGGATTTCAGTTGCATCTCCTGCCTTGGCCCTGCCTAACATCCACTGCAACTGCTACTGCTGTTATTACATCCACTGTCACTGTTACTGTGACTGCATGTCTGTCTCTCTGTCTCTGTCTCTCTCTCTCTCTCTCTCTCTCTCTCTGACTGCATTTCTGTCTGTCTGTCTGTCTGTCTGTCTGTCTGTCTGTCTGTCTGTCTGTCTGTCTGTCTGTCTGTCTGTCTGTCTGTCTGTCTCACTCTCCCTCTCTTGCTCTTCCTCTCTCACCCAACCGGTCGAGGCAGATGGCCGCCCACCCAGAGTCTGGTTCTGCTCGAGGTTTCTGCCTGTTAAAAGGAAGTTTTTCCTCGCCACTGTCGCCAAGTGCTTGCTCATGGGGGAATTGTTGGTTTCTTTGAAGATAAAAGAGCTTGGTCTGTACCAGCTCTATATGGAAAGTGTCCTGAGACAACTTCTGTTGTGATTTGGCGCTATACAAATAAAACTGAATTGAATTGAATTGAATTGAATTAAACAATGTCCATTACCCAGACATTGCTTTCAAGGACTGCATTAAACTCTGAATGGAAATCTGGAAAGTTGTCATAGCTTTCAGCGATGTGAAGTATCTTCCCACATGTGTGACTTGTTGGTCTTCTTGTGAACTCTGTCATTTCTTCAAATTCTACATAGATGCTGTCTGTAACTACAAGATCAGATCCAGTGCAGAACCTTAGAAATTTTGAAAGTTTACTTTCATCTAGCTCTCGGATGAATCTTTTCAAATGATTCCCCACTCCCCTTTGCTTTGGAGTTAGATCATTATCAAACTTCAGCAGCTGACAGACCTTTTTTGGGGTTGGTTGTAGGTCAGAGAGCAACTTAGTTAGTTGCTCTGGACTGAGGGAGAGGTGATGAAGTACAGTGTCCCTCCAGCAGTCAATAACAAACATTGGTTTTTGGACAAGTTTTTGTGCGCAATTTCATTGAGTATTGTAGAAATACTCTCAGCTGTGACTCTCCTCCTGCAGCCATAACAATCCAGAACTTCCACAAGATCATCATAGTCCACTGTGGAGAAATCACTCATTGCTTGCTTCAAAACCTCTGCTTCTTGGCCGCTCACGAACTGCAAAAAATGTGCCTTAAGATCACTGTATACATAACCAAAAAGCACCTGCTCAAGGAAAGGCAAAGCAAGTTTGTTTGGCAGGTACTGACAGTCTTGGCAACCTTTCAAAAGAATTCTGCCAATTGCCATCCATTTTTCTGCAGGAAAATCATGGCGAATGAAGGGTACTTTAACTGTGGTGCCTAGTGTACATCAATCATAAAATTCCTGCCAGAAGCAGCTAAGAACATCTCTCAGTAGTCCTGATCCACTGCCTGCTTCTTCCTTGTTGCCTGGAAGTATACGTCTCACATTCAGTACTTTGTTCAGAATCTCTGCATCAGAGAAGGCAGTCATCAAGTCTTGCAGTGTGTTACCATGATGGATGGTAACTGTTGCAACATCCTCTTGATGGACTGGACTGGTGGGGATAAGAAAACCTTCATAGATCAATGTGTCATCTGTGTCCTCTTGAACATCATGAAATGGACCAAAAGTAACTTCTGAATGATCAGACATTTCTGATAAAGCCTCGGCTCCAGCAAAATCAACCACAACTTCTACTACATTTTGTTCTTCTGCACTGATTTCATTCACACTGTTTGTTGAGACAAAGACCAAATCAGATGTCTCGCTTTCATCGTCATCAAGTTCTTTCGGCGTGGTTGCAATGTAAAAGCGCAACCTTGCAGTCTCATACATAGCGCCAATGGACTGGCATGTGTCATCAGTGAGGAGGTTTTGTTTAAAGTCCCATACCTCAAACTTAAAATCAGTTGCTGATCCTTTGGGAGATACACCATCAGGGAAGAAAAGTTTCTTTCCTTCTTGCAGGATCTCATTTAATCCAGCATCAGTCGCCAGTTTTATTTTTCTGGTGCCACCTCCCTGCTTTGCCCTCACCTGTTTGGCCATTGTTCCGTCACTGTGGATCCATCCTATCTCCACATTTCGGGATGATTTTTGCTTCTTTGCTTGTGCAGTTCTTGAATCTGAATGTGATGCTGTGTTATTTTTCCCGTTGTTTCTGACTTTCATTTTTTCTCTTAACCTTTCCAAGAGCCCTTGCTTTCTCCTGGTGACTGGGTTTTTATTCCTGCAGAAATTAAATAGAGCAATTCTATCTCCATAAGAAGGGATGTACTTTGCCAGAGTTGCATCATCCATTACCCCGATCGCATCGCAGTCAATCTGTAAAAATGACAAAATAAAAGACATGAATTTTAATCAACGTGAATATTGTTAAAAAGATATATAGAAAAAGACTGAAATGAACAGTTCACTAAAAAAAATGAATATTTAGTCATTTAGTAATCACCCACATGCTGATTAATAAATTAATGCTGGTTAATAAACTGAACATTCATCTCATAATAAAAAAGTGTTTTACTTTTGGAACCTAAGGGATTAAATGTGGGGGCAAAAAAAAAACAAATTGCACCAATACCACAAATGGATTTCAAATAACACTTTTTAACCTGTTGTTTAAAATATCTGCAACATTTCATTGCTGAAATGATCAGACTCTTGAGGTAATTTCTTGGGGGACTAAATACTGTCCTTTAAAATAACTCCCTCTACTTTGCCAAACGTGCTAAGTTATCATTATTGTTGATGTTATTTATCCTTATTATACTCCAACCATTATTATTTCTTCATTTGTGTTTTGCATAAATGCTGTAACACAGTTCTGCTGTGATACACCATAAACACCCCATTTGACTTTCTATCAAAATAAAACATTATCCTAACTCTATATTAGTGAAAAATGACTCCATTGTTTCTTACAGTCAATCTAAGTATCAGTAAAACAAAACAAAACAAAAACAAAAAAAAAGAAAGAAAAAACAGTCCCTTGAAACTGATAAAGATGATTAAGAATTACATTCTCCAAAGTTTTTATTGTACAAACTATGTTATTATTATGTGTATTTGTATTCCAACAACAACAACAACAAAATCAGGGGAAACAGATTATTATTGCACCCTAATGTGAAATCGGGCAGTAGGTTACATAAAAAGTAGGAGCACTTTAGCAGTAAAGTCAGAATTCTGACTTTAAAAAGTCAGAATTCTGACTTTATTCTCAGAATTCTGACTTTTTAAACTCAGAATTCTAACTTTTTTTATTTTTCAGTGGCCCTAATCCTTTTCCGTACATTACATACTCTATACTTACACAAATTTTGTGGGGACTTACCCAAACCATGAGAGAATCAGAATCAGAATTCCTTTATTAATCCCTCCCCTCCCCTCCACAGTTGTCATGGCCATGAATGAGAAAGGGTGGATGAATTAAGAAATGATGAACCTTTGGCTTACAAAGTGCTACACTAAGCGTCCTGATGGCTTCTTTAAAACACTCAAAGCCCTGCTTGTGATGGACAGTATGCGAGCGCACATAACGCCACAATTCAAAAATAAAATAAAAGACTGCAACTCCATAACTGCCATTATCCCTGGAGGCTTAACCAAAGTACTCCAGTCACTCGACATCTCTGTGAACCAGAGCTTTAAGGCAGCCTTGTGTCACCTTTAGGAGGAATGGATGGTGGATGGAGAGCACAGCTTCACGGCAACAGGGAGGATGTGCCATCCAACTTTCCAGCAAGTCCTTGGGTGGATCAACAAGGCATGGACTTCAGTGACAACCGAAACCATCCCATTGGGATTCAGAAAGGCCGGAATATCTGGAACTGATGCTGAGTCTAACGACATCTTTGCAGAAGAGGAGACGGCGCTTCATCTTCCTCTGGAGTTGGTGGAATTGTTCAGGAGTGACACTGAGGATGAAGATTTCAATGGATTCAGAGATGAGATCAGGAGTTTGGTGAACTTGCTCATTGGACTCGCTGGCTTGTTATGTTAATTTAGCATTCAGCCTCCCAGCTATGTTATGTTTATGCTAATTATCTGTTAATGTTTCACGTGAACATACCAGACACCTATTCAGCCAGATGTGTCTGTTGAATGTCTGTTCTTATTTTTTTGTGAAATAAAATTCTAAATAAATATGACTTATAGTCCAGTGCTTTCCCAGGGCTCTCAGTTCAGAGTTCAGAGAGATTTTGGCGACGGCAGCAACATGGGGAGGACTCTGATCTAATAAATGACACATAAATTCGCGACTGACACATCACTAATTCCTCTACTCTAAAAAATAGTGGCGCAACTTGGTGGGTGCTATCCCGATAATTTCTTATTAATTAAATTTATTATTTATAATTTATTATTAAGGGCTGCACGGTGGCGCAGCAGGTAGTGCACGTGCCTCACAACAAGAAGGTTGCCAGTTCGATCCCAGGGTCAGGCGGGGCCTTTCTGTGTGAAGTTTGCATGTTCTTCCTGTGCATGCTTGGGTTCTCCCACAGACCAAAAACATGCTTATTAGGTTAATTGATGACTCTAAATTGTCCGTAGGTGTGAGTGTGAATGTTTGTTTGTCCTTGCATGTGGCCCTGCCATCGGCTGGCGACCGGCTCAGGGTGTACCCTGCCTCTTGCCCATTGTAGCTGGGATAGGCTCCTGCCCCCCCGCAACCCCGAAAGGGATAGGTGGTATAGATAATGGATGGATGGAATTTATTATTAATTTTTATTACTAGTATTTACAAATATAAGGTGTGAGCATGTTAATTGATTGAAAATGGGTTTGTCTCACGCCCAGTGCGTGAGACTTGAAAGCCCTGGGCTTTCCTCTTCATGACGCATTTTTTTGACAGATGCGACTTATACTTCGGAGCGACTTATAGTCAGGAAAATACGGTATATATACATATATATAAAACAAAATATATATACTGAGAAACTATAAGTATACACATAGACAAATAACAGTATATACAGAAGGATGTGCTTTGTATATTGAATTTGAACAGTGAACTGCAGTATAAATATGTGTGATCTAACAGGGAGTGACAGGGAGTCCAAGGGCCATTCAGAGGGAGGAGTTGTACAGATTCATGGCCACAGGCAGGAATGATTTCCTGTGGCGTTCAGTCTTGCATTTTGGTGGGATGAGTCTCTCGCTGAAAGTACTCTTGTGCCTGACCAGCACATCATGAAGTGGGTGTGAGAGGTTGTCCAAGATAGTCCGTAGCTTAGTCAGCATCCTGCCCTCTGACACCACCGTCAGAGAGCCACACTGCATCCCCACAATGTCACTGGCCTTTGTTTGTTGTGTCTGTTGGTGTCCGCCATCCTCAGCCTGCTGCCCCAGCATGCAACAGCATAGAGAATAGCACTAGCCAACACAGACTCATAGAAAATCCTAAGCATAGTCCGGCAGATGTTGAAGGACCTCAGTTGCCTCAGAAAATAGAGACGACTCTGGCCCTTCCTGTAGAGAGCGTCAGTGTTCTTTTCCCAGTCCAGTTTATTGTCAATATATACCCCCAGGTACTTGTAATCCTCCGCAATGTCCACACTGACCCCCTGGGTGGAAACAAGTGTTGGCTGTCGAGGTGGTGTCCAGCAAACGGTGTGGGCTTCATTGATAATTGGCAGACTTTCTGGGGAAGACCTGGTCTGATTAGGAGAGATGGCATCCATCCCACTTTGGAGGGAGCAGCTCTCATCTCTAGAAATCTGACCAATTTTATTTATGAACCTAACCCCTGACAACTCAGAGTTGAGACCAGGAGGCAGAGCTTCTATGCGCTTCCATTAGAGCAGTTACCCACCCAACACTCTATAGAGACTGTGTCTGCCCCCTGACCACATAAACTAAGTAAACCAAAAGTACAAAGAAGAGGAGTTAAACATAAAATCTAATTAAAATTAAAACAACCACTGCAATAGTACAACAAGATAGGAGAATTAAATGTGGACTCCTTAACATCACATCTCTGTCCTCTAAAGCTGTTTTAGTAAATGAGTTGATATCAGACCATAATATTGATTTATTTTGTCTGACTGAAACCTGGCTGTGTCCTGATGATATGTGAGCCTAAATGAAGCTACTCCTTTGAGCCATATTAATACTCACATTCCTTGAGGCAGCGGCAGAGGAGGTGGAGTTGCAGCCATTTACGACTCAAGCCTTTTAATCAACCCTAAACCTAAACTCGACTATAACTCATTTGAAAGCCTTGTTCTCACTCTTTCTCATGAAAAATGGAAAACAGTGCAGCCAGTTTTATTTGTTATAGTATACTGCTCTCCTGGTCCTTACTCCAAATTTATAGCTGAGTTCTCTGAGTTTCTATCAGGTTTAGTCCTTAAAGCTGTTATGATCCTGCCTTCCTCTCCCAGTCTCTCCCAGTGTGTCTCCTCTCCCTTTTTCCCTGTGTTTGTCTCTGGCTGTCTACCCCTAGCCATGGCGACTCACCTGCATTCACTCTCCCTTCATCAGGGAGAGTATAAAAGACATGGGGTGCTTTTCATTACGTTGAATTGTGCCTTGTTTCCCCTCCGCCATGATGAAGGATCTTCCAATTGCTTAAATGCACCTGAAGGAGACGAGGAGTGAGGAGAGAGGAGGCTTCTGAAGGAGATCAGAGTGAGGATACACCGGTGTAGCCTACGCGGAAGTCTTTCATTATTTAAGGGGCGTGTCGTATGTGGCACACGTTTGAATCATGGCGGGAGCAGGTCTTCACAAATGTAATCTTGATTCTTGTTTCAACTGTGTCCTTTTAACAATTGTATCTGTCACCAAGAAATTAATTCTTGCTATATTACGGTTTTTTAAAGCAAGGCTACAAGGCTGTTGGTTTAATCTACCACACACCCGTCCTCTGTTATGCCTCTAATGGCATATAATTGAAACCTCATCAATAGCAATCAGAAGTTGAACAGTCTGACTGCAGATCTGACCATAATATCACATTTTACAGCTTTTACAGCTGTGCAAACGTCATCAGTAATTGACGTCGCTTCGGACTGACACTGTGGAGCGAGGAATTTTCATTTCGGAGTTTCGTTTCCTCCGTCCTCACGTCCCTTCCTCGCATCCCTCTTTCATGTCCTCGCTGGGCGGAGCTAAGACGCGAGGAGAGGAAGCGAGTGGAGGAGACAAGGAGACCAATTTATGGAATGAAAAGCACCCAGGGACCTTCTTCTTCTCGTTGAAGATTATTCCTCATGCCATGGTCGATGTCTGGTTGTTGGTCCATAAGTACAAGTCTCTTTGTCTTCCCCTCCTTGTTAGGAAAAGTCGTTTTTTTGTCCTTCGTTTTGCCAGCCTCTCATTGTGCTGTGTTTTCTTTTGTTTCAGTGTCTGCCTGCCGCTTCCACGCGTGCCTCGTGTCAAACCCGCTCCATCGGTGCTCCTTCTGTTCATCCACTCCGTTTGAGTGTGTCTTTTGTTTGCTTCGTCTTCCACTCTGTTTGAGTGCGCCTTTTGTTTGTTGGTTCATCCGCTCGTTGAGCTCGTTTTCTGTTCTTCGTTTTGTTAATAAATTATTCTTGGTTTTACACAATCCCACACACAAAAAAAAAAAAAAAAAAGAAATCGAAGACTTAATAGTCTCCTCACAGAATCCTCTTTTATCGGACCATCATTTAATAACTTTTGAATTCATATTACCAGACTACCAGCCAGTAGGCAAAAATTCTTACACCAGACTCCTGTCTGATAGTGCTGTAGCTAAATTTAAGGTTGTGATCCCATCAGCATTTGATTCCTATGCTAACCTTAGTCCCTCCCAGATTGACTACCTGGTTGATAATGCTACAGGTTCATTGCGTGTGACACTTGACTCTGTTGCTCCCCTAAAAAAGAGGATAATTAACCATAGGAGGTTAGCTCCATGGTATACTCCTCAAACCCGCAAATTAAAGCAAACTTCACGGAAAATAGAAAGGAAATGGCGTTTTAGCAATCTGGAAGAATTTCGGTTCGCGTGTTAAGCCTGTCTTAAAATATACAGGAAAGCCATCCGCAGTGCCAGGGCAGCAATAATAGAGGAAAATAAGAACAATCCCAGGTTTCTCTTCAGCACTGTAGCCAGGCTGGTTGATGTCCAGGACAGGCAGCAGGGGAGTCGGAGGGGGGATGAGCCAGGCCTGCGTCAAATCTATTAAAAAACAGATTTAGTTCATTGGCTCTGTCAATGCTGCCTTCAACTCCTCTGCTGTTGGTCGTTCTGAAGCCAGTGATGGCCCTCATTCCACTCCAGACCTCTCTCAAGTTGTTCTGCTGGAGTTTCCACTCCACCTTCCTCATGTGTTTCTCCTTAGCCTCCATGATATCAGTTCTTCAGTTCCCTCTCTATTGTTCTCACCTCCTCCCTGTTACCAGCTCTGAAAGCCCTCTTCTTCTCATTGAGGATGACTTTGATGTCCTTTGTCACCCACGGCTTGCTATTTGAATAACAATGGATAGTCCTAGCTGGGACAGTGGAGTCCACACAGAAAATGATATAGTCTGTGATGCACTCCGTGAGCCCATCAATGTCCTCCCCATGCGGCTGAGTGCTGCCAGTCTGTCACCTCAAAATAGTCCTGCAGTGTCTCGTATGTCTCCACTGACCATCTCCTCACTGTCCTTGTGGTCGCAGGCTGACTCTTCACCAGAGGCACATAACAGGAGTGAGGTGCACAAGGTTGTGGTCTGACCTACCCAGAGGGGGGACGGGGGAGCTGCTGTATGCATCCTTGGCGTTACCATACAGCAAGTCCAGGGTTCTCTCCTCTTTTGTAGGACAGCTCACATACTGAGTGAAGTTGGACAATGTTGTTGCCATGGTGACATAGTTGAAGTCATCCGAGATAGTGATGAATGCACTCGGGTGTTGAGTTTGCAGACGGGCTACGGTGGAGTGAATGATGTCTCATGCCGATGTCGGATTGGCAGGGGGGGGATGTAAACAGCTACGATAATGGCATGTGAAAACTCCCCAGCCAAATAATATGGCCTGAGCCCAACAGCCAACAGTTCAGTGTCCGGGCAACAGATACGTTCCTTGATGGTAATGTGACCAGGATTGAACCATCGGTTGTTGACTAGAACGGCAAGCCCCCCTCCTTTACGCTTACTGCTCTCAGTGCAATCCCGGTCGGCCCGAACAGTGTGAAAGCCACTGATGGAGACGTTGTCGTCGGGTATGTCCTGATGCAACCAAGTCCCAGAAAAACACATCAGACTGCACTCCCGGTACTCCCTCCGACACCTGGCAAGTGCTGTTAGCTCATCCGCCTTATTTGCCAGCGATCTCACGTTGCCCATGATGAGAGAGGGGAGACACGGCTTATATCTCCTCTTCTGCATAAGCCTCCGTTGTCTTGACCCAGCTCTTTTCCTCTGCTGTCTCTGTCCTCCCCTGCCTCCTCTGTGTGTTTTCCTCCAGATTTCAGCGGGGATCTCTGGTGTTCTGGCCAACAAGCGGGCCGGCCTCAGCACGATCAGCTGATCTTTGGAGTAAACAATGCACAACTTAGCCCCAGTCTTCACACTAAAATTTAATGATTTACATTATGGGGACCTGCAGTTTGTCCCCACAAGTATGGCAAGTCCCCACAATTGGGAAGAGTATGGGCACACAGATACAGATACACAAAGGTAGCAAATCTCACTAATCTTAGTAAATAACCAGTGGCAACACAGGTTCAAACTATCGCTAAATGGATGAGCTTTCTGGTAATGCAAGTCCCTCTGGTGCATAGTGAAGAATCATCATAAAGACTAATACTCATCTGACACATGGTGAAGACATGACATGAGATCTAGAGGTTGCATGGTAGAAGAAAATGTTTGCTCTGTGTAACTGCAATGGAAGGCATAAATTGGGCTATATATTTTAAATTAGAACAAGTTGAACACATCTGTTCCTGTACACAAATAAACATATATAAATATATACAGTAATACACATTTTTAGCATTTTAATTTAATGCATGACTTAGCTTAATTTGACAACTCTTTTACTATGGTTTGTGGTAATTAGTACATTATTTGGAACGTCGTATGAGAGAAAATGTCAGTACCAATAGACAGATAATCCTAACTTTATTATTTAATCATATTAATCAATACCTATAATATTAATGACTATTTTTTCAATTCAATTCAATTCAATTTTATTTATATAGCGCCAAATCACAACAGAAGTTGTCTCAGGACACTTTCCATATAGAGCTGGTACAGACCAAGCTCTTTTATCTACAGAGAACCAACAATTCCCCCATGAGCAAGCACTTGGCGACAGTGGCGAGGAAAAACTTCCTTTTAACAGGCAGAAACCTCGGGCAGAACCAGGCTCTGGGTGGGCGGCCATCTGCCTCGACCGGTTGGGTGAGAGAGGGAGAGCAAGAGAGGGAGAGTGAGACAGACAGACAGACAGACAGACAGACAGACAGACAGACAGACAGAAATGCAGTGTGAGAGAGAGAGAGACAGAGAGACAGACATGCAGTCACAATAACAGTGACAATGGATGTAATAACAGTAGTAGCAGTTGCAGTGGATGTCAGGCAGGGCCAAGGCAGGAGACGCAGCTGCAATCCACAATCCAGATTCAGCCACTGTGTAACCTGCAAGACGACCAAGCACAAAGACTCTGGGGAAGGAGGTAAGTTAGTAACACGCCGTGGTAGGACATGAAAGCGTGCAGATGGAGAAGGACAGAAGGACAGAGGAGCTAGGTGTATCTTTGGATATTTTGAGACAAAATATGCCTGATTTTTGTGATATTACGCAGGTGAAAAAAGGCAGTCAACATTCCATTCATTCCAAACAGATAAAATCTACTCACCTGTCAACGACCACATTTTATTGGAAACTAAAAAAGGTTAACTATTGAAGACAGGGACTGAATACATTCAGATGCTTATGTTGCAATTTGAGTTTCTGTCAAAGTTACAGTATATAAAACACACCATGCTCTCAAACATAAATGTGATATGTGTGTTAAGAACCTTTTGATGAACTGAAAAGACAACTGAAAAACAACTAACTTTTTTTTTCTCCTAAATGGTCTCTGTGTGAATAGCTACCGTAAATTTTTAGTATTTTGTAAATGGTTTCATATAGGGATTTGGCAGAGAGCAAATAATAGTCTATATCAAGCATTCACAGACAGCTGAAAGCTGCGTGCGTGCGTGTGTGCGTGCGTATGTGTGTGTTTGTGTGTGTGAGGGGGCGGTAATGATTCAGAAGTCAGATTTCTCACAGGAACAGCCACTTCACTAGAAGCAGAAGCACATATGCAGTTGGCCAGTGAGGAAAGATTTTTAGCTTTTTCTCTTCGGTAGGGATCTGAGAGATTCACAGAGAAGCATTAAAATTGGATATTTTATTTTCTGACTTGCTGACTGCCATTTCAATCCACCATTGTGAGAAAATACAACTGTCATAATGTCCAGAGTTGCCAATCTGTCGAAGCTGCGGCAAGAAAGGATGAGGGAAATCAACTTGCGGGTGAGTTGGCACTGTGTTCATGATTGACATTAACATTGAAGACAATAATATCAGGCAATGGCATCTGACTGACTGCAAATTCTGACAAGCAAAACAGCCACCATTTTTGTGTAAAATTGTGTAAAATTGATTAGAGGACAGAGTTAATCTAATGGCTAATTCATTACTATTGCAGAAAAGTAGAGATTACTACAAAGACATGCTGTTATTTTTTCTTTGTTTTTCTGTTTTTGCCACTTCCCCCTTTTTTCATTATCACTGAGTCACCCCCTGTTTTTGCGCTGTCAGCCATAAAACATTTCCTCTTTACTACAGGAGCACAGGCCTCTCAGGCCATGGGCCCTCACATAGCTGCATTGGTTGCGCATCTTTTTAAATCTAGATATACCCGATAAGTAAGATACATGTGTTGTGAATGTAGGTGGTGGTGTACGTAGTTTTCTTGTACACAGTGTGCTTGCTCACTGGATATTTAACTATAGCAACTGTTGCCATAGAAATGGCAGTGGGTGTGTGTGTGTGTGTGTGTGTGTGTGTGTGTGTGTGTGTGATATTATTGCTTTCTAAAAATGGTGTAGGCTTAAAAAATGTGTATAATTAAATCTGTATATAAAAAAAACACTCACGGCTAGATTCAGTATGGCTTATAGCAGTCTTATTGTCATTGATGTGAGACATTTTTATTTTAGATTTGCACATACAAGAAGGTCACACAAAATTGTAGGTAGAGACATGTTAACACCGACTGATTATGAAATCTGTTGGATTCACTAAGGTCACACAATTTGCTGTTCTTGTAAGCCATCAGCTACACACTATCCACGGGCTGCACTGTTGAGTTTTTTGTGACCCTGACACAGCTCTGTTGTTTTCTCTGTCTCTAGTCCACACTAGCTCTTTGTCATGCAAGACTAACATGCAAGGTGCCACCTCACTTGCTCATCAGGAGCAATATTCAAACACACTCAGGGAGCAATTTGAGGTTCAGTACCTTGCCCAATGATACATTGACATGTGGTCCAAACATCATTTGGATCACTCATGTTCTGAACAGGTATTTTTTTGTACATGTTGCCCATGTCCCAACTGTTTTGAAAGGTGTAGCTGGAATCAAATGCAGAATATGTACATATATGCAAAAATCAATGTGCTTATTAGGTTCCACTAAGGTGAGTAAAATGCATTTCAGCTAATTTAATTCTGTTTAAACAGGGAGTGAGATCAATGACACACTTTTTTCTTTATCACAAAGCCTGCAGCATTTCAGTAATTACACACCAAAAGGCCCCCCATTTGTCTCCATTCATCAGATTTAAATGAAACTGGGTGTGTATCTTCAGGACATAGTGCAGGATGTCTCCAGTGAGTTTAATGATGCCTGGTCAAAGGCATCTTGAGATGATGAGCAAATTTGCCACCACGAAAATTTGGCAAGTCAAATTTCGATCAATACATGTCCCCACATCATGCTTACTAAAGTCAGAAGTTACTTGAACCTCAACAGAAACAAACCTTGTTTTTATGCATTCACCTCCAGGAGCACAAGAGCCTCTTTCTCTTAAAGCGACAGTAACATACATGACTCTCCCAACTGAAAGCTTACATAGTGTTGCCTTTTTTAATATCATGCTTATATCAAAAGAAATTATTACCTGGCTTTCAACAAATCACTATAAATTAACATATTCAATAATTACATTAATTAATATATTAATTATCTCAATTTACATCTTCCTTAAAGACGTGATCAACCTCTCCCAAGCCTCTATGTGGTGGGAGCCAGTGGGAGGATTAAATATCCTTTGGATACCACTCTAATGTGAAGTTTTCTCAAAAAAAGTTCCACAATTCAATGGCTATCTGAAGACACTTGGCTCTATTTTCGATTCCGCCGCTGGTGTGATTGAGGTGCTAAGATTTGACAGCGCACTTGGTATTTTGGTAAACCAAGGTGCACAGAGGTGCGCCGGGATGGGCATTGTGGCGCAGTAGGGGGAGGTGTCCGCATAATCAGCTGACGGATTTGGATTTTCGGTCCATTTTGTCAAAGCCGACGGCGTAAAAGTGCTGAAAGCTCGCCACCACAGACCTGGTCAACTCTGTGCGCCAGTGATGCACCGCTGGGCAAGTGGATTTTCGTAAACCGTGCACTCACGTCACCAATACCTAGAGGCAGGTTTCCACAGTGTCTGGCATTTCAGTGCGATCAATAATTAGTAACAGCCACGATTCAATGCAACTATCTGAGTCACCACATACAGTCAGACCTAAATTTCTATATTTTGATCAGTATCTCATCTGACCACACAAGCACGTTCGGCACGCGTAATGGTCACAACCTGACCGAATGTACACGGGTGAAACAGGGGTGTCTGGTGATCTGTGACTCAAATTGCCTGGTGACAAACGTGTATGCCAATTTCCCTGGGTCGGCACATGACTCGTTCAACCTGGCAAATTCTAGCATCCCTACAGTCTTTCAGGGGGACACCCCTCTGGATGGGTGGCTGCTAGGTGATAATGGCTATCCACTGAAAACGTGGTTGATGACGCCATATATCACACCTTCAACAAGACGGCAGCATGGTTTTAACGGTGTTTTCAGCAGTGCTCAGTCAGTCATCGAACGCACATGGCGATCAATAATTAGCAACAGCCACAATTTAATGCAACTATCTGAGTCAGCACATACAGTCAGACCTAAATTTATATATTTTGATCAGTATCTCATCTGATCACATCCTAAGCGCGTTCGGCAGTCATAATGGTCACGCACCCTGACCGAATGTACACAGGTGAAAGAGGGATGCAAACTAATCAATTAACGTCACTGTGCCAACCAGAAACAGCCGTGGCATCCTACAGAGCATATACACTGCACTGCATCTCAGTCTACTCGAGAGACAGCGAGAGACAGACACATGGAAAAAACGTAAGTGACGATCGTTGTCTGCTATTACCCACGTCATTTCATTCCAAATACAAATGTGATCATAGTAATGCTTAACATTATCTACAAAGATGGAGTACATAATTGCTTTGAGGAGGAGGAGGAGGAGGAGGAGGAGGAGGAGGAGGCTGCCGAGGAGTTACCATCTAAGGACCTCATATTTAGACATGAGTGACGTCAGTCTCCTCCTGGGAGAAGTTTGGGCGCCTGACACTTTCCTACGTGGGCTCAGTCATCCTCGAAACTTGCCATGGCGAACTTGGTGAACTGGCTAATTACATGCATGGGACAAATAACATTGGTCAGGTGACTCCATCATATTGGCTTTCATGACGTAAATTTACTTAATGTTAACTAATCTGCAGGGAACATTAGAAATTCATGGTAATAAAACCCAGACATTACAGTCTTAAAGTTGTGATACGATGTGATATATTAATCTGTAAGTTCACGAACTGACGTTCATTTTTCCCTACCCAGAGTGAATTCAATCCTATATTTTTGATGTGATTTGTTGTGATTCTACTGTTCAAATGTTTAAGCACCCAAAGTTAAAACAGCTGAGAACAGTTGTTCATACACCTTTTAATGTTTTATTCAAAATAAATGTTTAAACATGGGTCTCCAACATGTAAATCAGGTGCTGCCAATTGTAATGTAATTTTTTTAAAGTAGGTCATTAATTCACTAAAGGTGGTAGCTGTCAAAGAGAAAGGTTGTACACCTCTGTTTAAATAATAGAAATTAAAACTTGAAGAAAGTTTTAAGGCAAGGCATTATGTACCTTGACTTAAATGTTGTATTTTAAAGCTAAAACTTCTTAAGTGAAATAAAACAGAAAAAGAATGTTTTGGTATTTTCATTTCCTGTACACATTTTGAAGATATTCACTGGGCTAACTGGACAAAGAAATTAATGTTACAAATAATTTGTAATCATATCGATTTGGAATTAAGTGCAATTAACATAAAATATTAAGTGTAACTAGACAAATTCCCCTCGGCGGGAAATTTGGAGAGTGATACAGTGCGCAAACGCCGGGCTACCGCTACAGAGGTCAGTGTCCAGTACAAAAAGCAGAACACGAAGCTAACATTAGCATGTCAAATAACACATTGAAAAGATCTCAAACACCATTAGAATGCCTTTAACAATCATTTTAGCCTAGGTTAGCATGTTAGCATCAGCATGCTAACATTAGCATATTAGCAAAACAACGTCATATCAAAGTCAAACCTGTTCATAGGACTTGATGTAAGCATTAGCAACAATGCTAACACTGGCTAATGCTAAGCTAACATTAGCATGTCAAATAACACATCAAACACCATTAGAATGCATTCAAGAATCATTTTAATGTAGGGTAGCCTGTTAGCATTAGCATGCTAATCATTAGCATATTAGCACAACAACCCGATATCAAAAGTCAAACCTGTATGCACCAACAGAACACGGACCTCTATGGCACTGCAGTATTGTTAAAACACACACATAAATACACACATCTCAGCTACGTGTTTCTGATCAATGACGTTATGATGACTTTCTTAAAACATTTCAAATATTTACAAGAGAAAGCACTCCTCAAACAAACTACTTTTTTGCGTGTTTATTTACATAACAATCAACAAGCCATTTCATGTTGTGTGTACAGTTGTGTCAGAGGGATGTTTCACAGTGGTGATCTTCCATGTTGTGAGAGATCTGCTGCAGTCCTCTGGAGTTCCTCTTCCTGGCGTCTTCTTCCTGGGGTCTTCTTCCTGGGGGTCTTCTTCCTGGATCTCTTAGCATTATTGCAGGATTTAAAAGACAAAAATAAGTTACAGGTTTCAAAGCATCTTGTAAACAGTTAATCACAAAATTCAATGAAATAAGACTTCCCTTTTTTTTGTGATGGGTTGCTGTCATCTGTGGAGAGAGATCTGCTGCTGTCCTCTGGAGGTCCTCTTCCTGGCGTCTTATTCCTGGGGTCTTCTTTCTGGGGGTCTTCTTCCTGGATCTCTTAGCATTATTGCAGGATTTAAAAGACAAAAATAAGTTACAGGTTTCAAAACATCTTGTAAACAATTAATCACAAAATTCAATGAAATAAGACTTTCCTTTTTTTTGTGATGGGTTGCTGTCATCTGTGTAGAGAGTTCTGCTGCAGTCCTCTGGAGGTCCTCTTCCTGGCGTCTTCTTCCTGGGGGTCTTCTTCCTGGATCTCTTAGTATTATTGCAGGATTTAAAAGACAAAAATAAGTTACAGGTTTCAAAGCATCTTGTAAACAGTTAATCACAAAATTCAATGAAATAAGACTTCCCTTTTTTTTGTGATGGGTTGCTGTCATCTGTGGAGAGAGATCTGCTGCTGTCCTCTGGAGGTCCTCTTCCTGGCGTCTTCTTCCTGGGGGTCTTCTTCCTGGATCTCTTACCATTGTTGCAGGATTTAAAAGACAAAAATAAGTTACAGGTTTGCAAAGCATCTTGTAAAAAGTTGATCACAAAAGTCAATGAAATAAGTCTTCACTTTTTTTGTGATGGTTGCTGTCATCTGTGGAGAGAGATCTGCTGCAGTCCTCTGGAGGTCCTCTTCCTGGCGTCTTCTTCCTGGGGTCTTCTTCCTGGGGGTCTTCTTCCTGGATCTCTTAGCATTATTAAAGGATTTAAAAGACAAAAATAAGTTAGAGGTTTCAAAGCATCTTGTAAACAATTAATCACAAAATTCAATGAAATAAGACTTCCCTTTTTTTTTGTGATGGGTTGCTGTCATCTGTGGAGAGAGATCTGCTGCAGTCCTCTGGAGGTCCTCTTCCTGGCGTCTTCTTCCTGGGGTCTTCTTCCTGGGGGTCTTCTTCCTGGATCTCTTAGCATTATTGCAGGATTTAAAAGACAAAAATAAGTTACAGGTTTCAAAGCATCTAGTAAACAATTAATCACAAAATTCAATGAAATAAGGCTTCCCTTTTTTTTGTGATGGGTTGCTGTCATCTGTGGAGAGAGATCTGCTGCAGTCCTCTGGAGGTCCTCTTCCTGGCGTCTTCTTCCTGGGGGTCTTCTTCCTGGATCTTCTAGCATTGTTGCAGGATTTAAAAGACAAAAATAAATTACAGGTTTCAAAGCATCTTGTAAACAGTTGATCACAAAAGTCAATGAAATAAGTCTTCACTTTTTTTTTTTTGGTGATGGTTGCTGTCGTCTGTGGAGAGAGATCTGCTGCAGTCCTCTGGAGGTCCTCTTCCTGGGGTCTTCTTCCTGGATCTCCTCCACTTCTGTGCTTTTGACCACAAGTTAATATAAAATTCAGATTTAACATGATATCAGAAAAAGAACCGAAATTGAGAGTATTTCAAACTTAAACTTAACCTAGAATTTGCATTTACCTGGATCTTCTGTTTCCTGGATCTTCAGCTTCCTTCCTGGCATCGCTGTCCCTACCTAAATCTTTTCTTCAGCTCCCTGTCTTACATTTCAATAAATTGGCACTGTCCTTCTCATCAACTCATCATGTCTGAGATATTGCTGACCCCACGAATAAATAAAAATACATAAAAAGAACTATTATACAGAACACAAATATAACATTTCCAGCCCACACATGCCACATGTGACATCAAGATTAGTGTGTAGAGAAGAAACATTTATAAGGAAGAGAAATACAAACATAAATATACATAGATATACATATACATATACATATACATACACAACATACAAACAATTATACTGAAAGCGAAGAGACAGAAAGCACTCAGACATACTCAGATGCACGTGATTAGACAAAATGAAGAAACTGTCAGCAGGATGTGGTGGCTGGAGAGGCTATTACTCAGTCAAAGTACAATACACTGGA
Source organism: Chaetodon trifascialis (assembly GCF_039877785.1). NCBI lineage: Eukaryota > Metazoa > Chordata > Actinopteri > Chaetodontiformes > Chaetodontidae > Chaetodon > Chaetodon trifascialis. The sequence goes on from NC_092072.1 coordinate 25,229,001, forward strand.
CTGTGGTAACTATAATACGTTTGGAGAACACCTGACTGTAGACATTTATCAGGATGTGAAATATAAATGTGATCAATCAGTGAGTTCTTTTCAGTTGTGGAGTCCGTAATTAGCTGAGTGTAACCTCTGGACTGAAACAAATCTTTTATACTTTTCTTCCCTGAAGACAGGAGATCCTCATTGAAGTCCCCACAAACAACAACGGGATGGTGATCTAATAGGTCCAATGAATCCAAGAGGTTTTTCATGTTTTGTAAAAATGTTCGTAATCGGAAATGCGGGGGTTTGTAAACAGTCGCTAATAGCAATTTGACCGGAGCCTCGATTTTAACGACAACAAACTCCAAATCTGTGACGTCTTGCATGTACCTGCGAGGCTCTGCCTGAACATTGCATCTACAGTACACTGCAACTCCACCTCCATCTTTACTTGCCATGTCCGCGCAGCTGTTGTAAGATGTTTGTCGACTGCGTGCGAACATGTTGTATCCCTCCAGGTGGAAAATGGGGGACACGGAGGACCCTGAAAGGTGTGTCTCTGTGAGGCACAACACATCTGCCAGTTGGAGTTCATGATGTGCTTTCAGGTCCACAATGTGCAATGGAAGTCCTTGTGTGTTGTGGTGGATGACTGTCAGAGCCTTTGGAGTTTGGTCCATAGATTTAAAAAAAGTCAGCAGTGGCCTGGCACTCTGGAAAGATGCCACATTCATATTTTCCAGAGCTGTTTTGATTGCGGGGTCAGCATAAATCTTTTTCTCATCGAAGTCCGTGATGGTGAGACCCTGAAGCGAAGTTGTGCGGCTGAGAGCGACATACGCCATTCCTGGTTCGAACACGCGTTTGAGGCACACAACCGCCGACGTCATGGTCATGCCTTGCACTTTGTGGGCCGTACATGCAAAGGCCAACTTGATGGGAAATTGACGTCGAACAACTCCTTTCTTGCTGATCACGTTCTCCTCAGATCTCTCGATGTAGACCGAGTTATCTGAGGGACCCAGGATCTTTTTGCGGAATTTCTGTCCTGCCGTAGGATTGTCTAGCTGCAGTCCAATCAGCTTCACAGCCGTTGCCCCACATTCCGTCATCACAATGTTTGTAATCGTTCCGAAGGTGCCGTTAACGATCCCGTCCTCCACGTCGAGATTCCTGATCACCATAACGCGTACTCCCTGAGCCGCCATTACGTTGTCAGGCAAGTCTCTTTTCTGGCCTTTGATGTTGACGTCCAGGATCATCATGCAGCCGCTTGTGGGGTCTTTCCTGAAGTCCTCAGCTGCAATGTTAATGGCGTCCTTGTGCCGGGCGGCAACAGTATCCGCATTGTGACGGTCCACTTCTTTGTTTGTGGCAAAGATGTGGAGACTGTCAGCTGGACAATCCTGGATGTTAGCCACTGTCTGTACGAGCAACGCTCTGTCTTCCTCACTCAGACGTTCTTCCTTTCGCTTCACTCTGAGGCGGTTCAAGAGCTCAGCAAAAGCTCGATCGTCTTTCTGTCGCATGATCTCTGTCAAGTTGACCAGTTTGAAGTCATCCCTCCAGAGATCAAACTCATTCTCCTCATACACGCACAGTGGCTTGGCCCTTCCGAGGGGCGGCAGTTGGTAAAAGTCGCCCACAGCAAGGACAGACATCCCTCCAAATGGCCTCCGGTTTCCTTTGATCTGCTGAAATCGCCAGTGGACGTAGGCAAACAGCTCTTTGGAAACCATGGATATCTCGTCGATGATGAGAATCTCAGCGTTGGACAGTGCCGCTCTGACTTCGTCAAGTGCATTTCCAAGACCTTGATACGGTGGCTTCAAGGACCTTGGGAGCTTGAGGATGGAGTGCAACGTGCCGCCTGAGATGTTGAAGGCCGCCGTGCCGGTGAAGGCCGTCAGCAGCACGGCAGGCTGGGACATGTCGGCCTGGTCGCGGAATCTGGGGAGCTCACGCAGAATCCTCGTTGCCTCCTGATGAATGCACTTGATGACGTGAGACTTCCCGCAGCCAGCTCCTCCTGACAGAAAGTAATAAAACGGCTCCGGATTGATGCCCCAGACACGTTTGAAGCACCACTGACGCACACTGTAGAAGATGGAAGCTTGCGTCTCGTTCAGACTTTGATACATTTTTCGCACAAAGTCTGGACTCAACTGTGGCGCCTCTATCCTCGGCACGAAGCTCCCCACGTCTTTCTGGACATGGTAGTCGGGGATGTCATCGACGTCTTCATGCTCCATGTCTATGGGTTCGCGCTCGGCCAGACACTCCAACCGGTCCACCTCCACCTCGGGCGCAAACGTGTTCCAAGCGTTGACAGGTGGACCGATCAGCCGATACTGTTCGAACGCCTCATCAATCTTTTTGCCTCGTCCTTCGTATCGTTTTTTGTTGCTGTCTACGATTTGTTGGACGGACGTATCCCACCTCTCGCCACACCTGTAAAACCGCTCATAGGTGGGGTACTTTTCATCTGTCAGGTCATCATCAGATCTGTGCGGTAGATAAAGTTTCAGCAGTCTCCTGTAAAACTTCTCCGGTGTTTTCCTCTCCGAGAAGCGAGCAAATCTGATGATGGCTGGCTTGCTGTCAGTTCTCTTCTGAATAAATCCTGCGTCGTATCTGAGGGGAATGGCACTTTTGCTTTCTCTTTGCTGGCCGTACAGTACTCTGTACTCCGACGCAAACTCGGCCAGACACATTCCCTCAAACTCTCGCCCTAGAGGTCTGTTTAAATATTTTTCGGGGAGTCCTGACATCCACACCTCCTCTGAATCCGGTGCCATTTGCTGCAGTCTGCTGATGGGATGACTCATTTTCAGAGCGTCCTCATCGGTCTGGAGGAACACCACAGAACGAGAGCACTTCTTCAATCGTAAGCTGCAGGTACGAGCCACAGCTTCTTGAGCGCTGACCTCTCGGTGTTTCGCGTAGGCCTGCATGATTTGCTTCATTTCCTCGCGCTCATTCACATTGGATTTCTTCACATCTTTGATGACGTTGTTGAGGAATTCCGTCATCTCGTGCTCTGGTTTGGATACATAGGACATGATGTACATTATGCAGCTGTAGTCGTCCACAACGTACTGGATGTCCATGTTGGCGTTCCAGGCTCGAATTAGGTCCGGATTGTAACCGTTGACCCAGCAGTCATTTGGATCCCGCTTCAGCATCACTACATTGCTGCTTGACAGACCCCTGACGTACTTCAGGTAATCTCCCTCCATCAAGTTGCACTGGCGGAGCAGGTCTGACAAGCTGCTGTAAGTGGCACCTGGATCCATGAGAGCTTCCCGAACTGGTTTCAGTTTTTCCTTGGCTTCCCTCTGGATCCTCAAGCGTGCCCGCTTCTCCTCCTTTAATTCTGCAGCTGGATCTATTTTATCACCTGATTTTTTTATTTGTTTGAACAATGGGGGGCCTGGTGATCATTGTTCCGTTCATGGGCAATTTAGGAAAGCCAAATCTGCAGGAAACGTTACCTTTTTTGCACGACTTTGAATGTTTCCTGCTGTGCACCTGAACCTCTGAAACAATTTTGTGCAGCTCTGGGTCAATTTTGGGATCAGGCATCTTGCACGTAATATATTTGTCAATAAATTTGATGACGGTGCTGTCGAGAACATCTTCAAATTTAGGGGCATCTTTAATCCAAATTAACATGTGAATGTGTGGGCTTCCTCTGGCTTGAAACTCCACACGATAAAAATAATCCTCTACTTCACCGATGGGTTGTGCTGGTGAGAGGATGAGGTCGGTCATCAGAGCATCTACTCTCTTCTCAAACATACGCATCACTGTGATGGGGTTGCTATGCAAAATGTCGCATTTCGAAATCCAATCCAGCTCTGAAAAGTCCCCTAGTTCGCCCTGCTGAGCCTTAATGACCTCGATGACTTCTGGCCATCTCATCTCTGCAGCGGAGAACGTGAGGAAAAATGTTGGTGTGCCAATCTGTCTCACCATGGCGTGGACATCCTTCAGTGCTTTGTTCCAATAGGCTGGAGTGCCTCTGAGGGGTTGCATAAATCGAGTCGCGTCCTGATTCATAATAAGTCCCTCTACCTCCTCTCTGTCTTGGAGCATGAGGTTGTTAATTCGTCGACCGTCTCTGGTTTTGGACTTTCCTTTGCGCATTTGAATCGACATGCTGTTGGTGGCCAAATGTGTCTCTGTGACAAACTGCGCAAAGAAAAGGTAACTTTGGTCACTAGCGAAGCGTATGTCTGCAGCAAATAGCCTGGAGTTGAAATACTTGCTGGGAGAGAGTGAGATGGCTCTGGCTTCATCCAGTGTGTTTTCTCCAGTTGGGAATTGCACAGGAAAGGCCATGGCTTCCAGTTTCGGTATGGCGAAGAAACTCACAGGTTTGTTTCCTTGGGCAGGAGCAACACTGAAGATTCCGTTGCCAAACGAAAGGATTTCCTGTGCAATGTCTGGTGGCTGCATGCAGGTGTCCAGAGCCAGACCAGGTCTAAGCTCCTCCTTTTCTTCCTCCACTTCTTCGTGTTGCTGTGCCACTGCAATGGACTGGTCTGGCTCATTATGGCTGCTGAACACCTCTTCCAAATCTACATCGGTCTCCACATCTTCATCTTGGATTTGGCGCTGTTCTGGCTGCGCAGCTTCTGCAGCGTTGTGATGTGAGTCTTTTTGATCCACTGACTCATCATCAAGGGGACTCTCAAAAGTGGCACTCTTGTCGACAGACACATCTTTGTATTCTGGATGAAGCTGTTTGAGTTTAGCCAGGGAAGCGAGCACATTCGTCATGTTGACGGTGTAAAAATGTTGGTGGCCTTTGAATTTAATGTGTCTTTTTAATTTGACTTGCAGCAGCTGTGCTTCATCTCTGGGCCTTGGGAGACTGTTCACGGTTGCTTCGACCTCGGACGGAACGCACACAACGGCTCCGTGTACAGCTCTTTGTTGGCCTTTCGGCAAAGCAACAACTTTTGCAAATGGCAGAATTTTTGCTATAAGCTGTCTTTCAAGCACATTAAGTATAGCCAATTCTGGGGGGATGGGTGCTAACTCCAATTGGTTTGCTACTGCAATGGGTGGCATGCGTCCCCTGCTAAGGTGGTTGTCGCATGTGTGGCAGATCCACTCCTGCAGTCTCTCTCGTGGTACAGGGCAAGGGGTTGGGCAGTCACTGTCACAAAAATGAACATAGTTTCCTGTCAAGCATGCTGCTGCCACTTTGCTATTTTTACAATATTTTCCTCTCTTGCATACTTTGACCTGATTTGGAAACAATGTCCTGTTACACACTGTACAAACATAGGTGGGGCCGTGCCTAATGCATTCACGGAAGGATGCTATGGCTGCTTCCATGACAGGGTTGCTAAGGGGCTGGGGATGGTGGGAGTTGGGGTTTACAATATCTCTATATTTTCTTTTAATTCTAAGTGCTCTCTGCATTTTGTAATGAATGCAAAAAGCAGCATTTGTGGCCAATTTGGTAATTCGACGCTGAGTAACACGCTGTATACAATACAATCTAAATTCTGGATCATTGTGGTATCTATAATTAAAATTGGCCTTTTTCTTTTGCCTATAGCTCTGGTTCACTGCGTACCTGGTTGTACCATAAATTTTCTTATTTCTTCTTGCCTCAGGATCTGTATTATACTTCTGAGACATGTATTTTTTCTTATTGCTCCTAAAACCAGGATCTGCCTTGTACCTCTCTGTAAATTTGTTTTTCTTTCTGCTCCTATGAGCAGGATCTACCTTGTACCTCTCTGTAAATTTGTTTTTCTTTCTGCTCCTAAAAGCAGGATCTACCTTGTACCTCTCTGTAAATTTGTTTTTCTTTCTTCTCCTAAAAGCAGGATCTACCTTATACCTCTCTGTAACTTTGTTTTTCTTTCTGCTCCTAAACGCAGGATCTACCTTGTACCTCTCTGTAAATTTGTTTTTCATTCTGCTCCTAAAAGCGGGATCTGTCTGATACTTCTCTTTAAAATATATTTTTTGCCTATTCCTAAAAGCAGGATCTGCCTTATATCTTTGGGTGATTTTTTCCTTCTTTTTACTTTGAACGTTGGTATTTGCGTAATAGCGTTTGACTGACAATAACCGTTGTTTCTGATAATAAGTGTCTTGAGCATATTTAATTTTCTGTGCTTGAATTTTTTTCATTCTAAATTCTGGACAGCTTACATACTTGTTTTTTTCATATTGGGCTCTCCAATTAAGCGCATGACACGGTGCACGCTGCACGCTGCTCTTTGCTCTGACTTGCTCTCCGTCTGGCTTTTTGTCGTCTGGCCTTACTCAACTTTGAGAGACGATCTGCTGCCGGTGGGACAGCTGACATAGAGACATTCTCTACTGCTTGCGCGGCATTTGTAGTAGAGACACTCTTTGCTGCTGGTGCGACAGCTGTCCTGGAGATATTGTCTTCTGATGACTGTTGCCAATGTTCACCAGAACCGACAGCTTCAAATGAAACAGGCACAAACTCATAGGAAGCAGAGGGTCCACGATTTGCAAACAGTTTGTGCAGGTGGTGAGCCAGGTCACTGATTTTAGAGAAGGTCTTCATGATTGCAGTGCCACGGTGGTGTGGTAAGCCTGCTGCATCTCTGGTGTGGGAATCAAAGACTCCGTACCTTCCTGATCGGTCACGGAATACCGCGATGACCTCTGGGGTTATTACGATCAAAGCGTGGCTAACTTCACCTGACAGACACTCCAATTGTGTGGCAAGGGGCAAATACCACTGCTGCCTTCCAGGGCTGAGTGCTTGGGCTTTCAGGGGACCACATCTGACATCGGACATGTGGACGTTGTACATATTTCTGTCTGTCAGGACTTGTTTTGGCATTTCTTCCACTGTCAGATGGTTATCTTGGAATCTGTTCTCCAGTATTAACTGTTGTTTGATTCCAACGTACAGTGAGTCTCCCTGTGCCAGTACCGTGTCGAGGGCAGTTGTGTTGAACTGACAGCCCTCGTTCTCATAAGCCAGAAAAGTCAGGGACATGCAAGAACACTGGTGATTTCTAGAGAAAACTCTGTATCTCTTGTCACCCTGACTATGACTGGCCCTCACAGTTTCAACACGCCGCATACTTACCTTGACCTGAAATTAGGTTTTAAAGGATTACTTATTATTATTATCATTACCATGTTTTTACCTATTATAAGCATCATTGTTATCACTGTTAACATTATTATTATTAGTATTATTATTACTAGTAGTAATAAGCACTAATAAAAATTATTAAAAATTACACATAACAATTATTCAATATAATTTTCAACAAGTTTGCAATGTCAACTGAAAATTTGTAAAAAGAGATGACACAATCTTAAACCCACATTATTGTTAAACATACTTGACTAGAACATATTATTTGTACATTAATCCATATTTGATCCATATTGATATTAATTCACATGTTTTGACACATGGTCCTCTTGAACAAACAAAGGAGGCTATAAAAAAATCTTTAAAGGAGGCTATGACCTTCACCAGACTGACTTGAGGATATTAACTGCACTTATAATAACAAGATAATAATGTTCAGAAAACCTCTGTTCCTTTACTTGTGTTTATCTTTAAGAAGTTGATAAAATTATATCAAACCATTTGTTGAGTTTTGTTAAGAATTTCACCTGTATTCACCTATCTCTTAATTAATTCTGTCCTTACAGTCCTTAATGTCTATTTGTGCATTTCAGTATAAATGAACCACACGCACACAAAGACACTTTATTAAACAGTAAATGTCTTTACCTCTTTAGCTGGGGAACGAGAGGTGGAGGGTGCATCATCCGGGATCCAGGGCCAACTGGTTGATGAGGGAGTTGGTGTCCTGACAGTCTGTAATTAGACATAATACCAATGATTATTAAGACATGGGGCAAGATAATGCACCAACTTAATAAAAGAAAAGTTTGTCAAACTTGTTTAAGTTATTCCCTGGCATTTGTGAAATGCAGAGAAACATGATGGTATCAGAGATTTTAAATGAACCAGTTTTATTTAGATATAGCTGATTGAACTGTAAGCATTCTGTGTGTGTCAGTTGTGGAGTGGAGACAATACCTTAGCTGGGAAAGGAGAGTCGCAGACTGCATCTGCTAGGGTCCTGGATGGTCCAGCAGGTGAAGGGGTCTTAATCCTGGCCATCTAAGAACATAGAGCAAATGATTTAAGTGAACCACCCTCCTACAAAGACACTTTTTATTAAGCCCCTGATATACCCAAATGTAAATTTCCTTACCTCTTTAGCTGGGGAACGAGAGGTGGAGGGTGCATCAGCCGGGATCCTGGGCCAACTGGTTGATGAGGGAGTTGGTGTCCGCACAGTCTGTAATTAGACATAATAGAAATGAATATTTAGGCATGAGGCAAGACAATGCACCAAGTTGATGCACAAAAAGTATCTCAAACTTGTTTAAGTTATGCCCTGGCATTTGTGAAATGCAGAGAAACATGATGGTATCAGAGATTTTAAATCAACCAGTTTTATTTAGATATAGTTGATTGAACTGTAAACATTCTGTGTGTGTCAGCCGACACACAGGTGAGACAATACCTTGGCTGGGGAGGGAGAGTCGCAGGCTGCATCTGTTATGGTCCAGGATGGTCCAGCTGGTGAAGGCGTCTTAATCCTGGCCATCTGAGAACACAGAGCAAAACATTTAGTAAAATGAAGACTTTGATGAGACTATACACTTTATTCAGGAGGAATAATATTTGCCTTTGCTGCTGGTGAACATCTGGGGGTTGCTGCATCACCCAAACTCCAGGACAACCTGGCTGGGGGTGAGCCAACCAGCTGTGGACACATGATAATAAACATATTAAACTTCACATGTCTCGGTGAACACACTGCTATGTGTGATTGTGTCTGTTATAGCAGAGAGTAACACATATTGTTCACTGAAGTTTGGGTGCGGGGGGGGTGTCCATCCTTGGTCCTGGACCGTCTCACTGCCACGGGGGATGCCGTCTGACACACCAATTAAAACATAAGATCACTTACACTAAACATCAATATAATTACACAAGATATTCACTGGGCAAGTAAATGACTTAATTCAAAAGTTAAATATTAGTGGTAGTATTATTACAGCTACATTTGGAAAACATAAGCACGTCTCGAAGTAGTCTAAATCAACAGTTTACAATTTTAAACATGCAAGTAACCTCTTGTGCTGAAGAAGAGCTGTGGAGACAACTTAATTGAAAAAAAAAAAACAACACAAAACATACCGTCTGAGCCAAAGCAGCTGGGCTAGCAGGGGCCTCCTCCTCCGAACTCCAGGACAACCTGGATGGGGGTGATCCAACCAGCTGTTGACACATGAGAACAAATATATTAAATCTCAGACAGAGCGGACAGTTTAGTAATGTCTCTGTGAAGACACTGTAATCTGTAATTCAGAGTGTGTGTCAGTTGTGGTAAATAGTAGCATACGTCGTTCACTGGAGACCGGTGGCTGCGGGGGGGTCGGTCCATGGTCCTACGGCATCTGGCTGCTGCTGAGGAGGCCACCTGCACCAACAAATAAAACACAACACCAATTAAACTTAAATCACGTTACAATTACGTACATCTGTTCAAAACGTATTACTAATTTTAATGGTATTGTGATCATTACTATAAAAATGTACGCAGTACTGACTGTTCAGAAATCAGGTGAAACTTAATAATACAGCCTAGAATAGATATTAGACAATTTACCCTCTTGAACTTTGGAGGAGGCTTGCAGTCCGTGAGGCAAGACAGGTCAGAAGGAGAGACTTCCTCCATAGCACACAGGACTGTGCTACTGAACCAGACTGGGTTCAGTGGAAGGAAGCACCCCTTCTCCTGTGAAACAAAACACAAAGAACAATGAAGATTTGAATAGTAAGTTTAAAAGTTTAAATAGGAACCAATAAACACGTCAAAAAAAATAACATATAGCAATATAACACACCAGCTGCTGAGCCATCCTGGTCTGGGCTGAACCCTGGGACTGTGAGGGTTCACCAGGCTGGCTCGTCTGGAATGAAAAAAGCAGAGTCATATTGGATTAAACAAATAGATGCTTTTAAATTACTTCTGAATCGCTTCAAAAAAATGTACAAACACATTACACTGTATTAATTACCTTGCCGCCCTGACCAGCAAGCCTCCACTCAAAGGGGTCAGGGGACGGTGGAGCAGGGACCTCTCCCCTCACTACCAGCTTAGGAGAGACTTTCCTAAGTGGCTGTGAAGGCCTGGGAGAGACCCGTGGCGTTGGAGATGGTGTCTCCAGTTGCTGCTTTGTAGCGGACCACAGCAACTGCACGAGGATCCCCATCCCCTCACGATCGCTCAGATGGACCTGCAAAATGACATTACATGTCCATTTGCAGACAAACTTTGACTCAAATAAAGTAGCTCCACTGAGCATTTCATATCAACACACAAGACATGCAAATTAGATTTTTTATTTCAGACACAGATATTCTACTTACACCATCTCTGCTCCACAGCTCCAGGCGCGTACGGGGGAAGTGCTCCACAGCAGAGAAGTACCTCACACCTAAAAGTATTTTAAAAAATTAAAAAATAACAGTCATTATAGTGTCCATATATGTATTATGACTTTTAATTCATAATATATCTTAACATATATTTTAATTACATTTCTTTTCATTTTTATCCTCTTCTACTATTTTTTTCTCACCAAAGATGATATTTTTTTACATACCCATACGAGCTGCCACCCGGTGGTATTCCTGTCGAAGGAGGTCCTGGTAAGACTCCTCGACAGTCAGGCGGGGAGGGAAGTCAGCCACGAAAACCTGTGGAAAACAAAACACGATTGTTACCATTTTCATTCAAAATCATACACATGTCACAATAAATACGCATTATCCTAAAAAATCTCCTATATTTAATCTAATTACAGTAGTCACTATACTTAAACCAATAAGAATCCAGAACAAGCAAGAGATAAAACGAAGCGTACCTTCGGCCAGCGGCTCCTCACAGCAGTGAGGAGCTTAGCGTAATCGACGGCTGCCTCGTCGATGGTCCTGCTGGCGGTCAGGTTGTTGCTGGGAGCCAGCACACAAACTGCCTCAGGGATCCGAGGAACCACAGCGTGTAGCACCTCGGTCCGCAGCTGAGAGGCAGAGGCCCCCGGGGTCGACATGACACCAAAGGAAAAGCTTCCCTCTGGCATCGCGACCAAACCATCTACAATGGCTCGTAGATGGGAGTCTCCGACAATCAGAACAAACTGCAACAACAAAGATCATTTCTTTAGCATGAAAATCTTTAATTCCTCTCAAAATTAACTACTTCCTTTCTAAACTGGACAATAATCATACCTTCTTGTCAGGAGTCTCAGGTGGGATGACCAATTTGTGGCTGTGCCCGGTGAAGGGGGAAATTGGCCATCTCTGCACCCGGTGGCGGTAACCAGTACCGCGGCCTGTTTAGAAAAAGACAAAACAGATAAAAGGTAAAAAATAATGCAGGCAATCCAACCAACAAATGTCTTGACAACAGCCATTCTTTTCTATGAGTTCAAAAAAGCACACGTAAGAAAACCAGTTTAAAAACTCTCAATATACCAAAAATAAATACATAAGATTAATTAATCATTAATTAATTTATCGATCATTTAAGGATAAAGAAGGTGGATACTCACGTGCACGAAACTCGGCACGCACATCATCCGGGCTCCAGAACGGTCTGGTTGGGGGTGACGATCCAACCAACTGATGACAGATAAAATAAACACTTTTAACCTCAGACAATGTCTCAGTATAGAAATCATGTGTATGTGTGTGAGGGTTGTGGTAGGAACATACGTTGCTGACTGGAGCTCGGGAGCAAGGGGGGTGGGTCTGCCTGGTCCTGGACCCTCTTCCTGGCGGGTTGGGCTCTCTGGACTCTCCGGCCGGGGGGGACACCCTCTGGACAGGCTAATGAAACATAAAACACCCAATAAAATTAAGTCATTGTAGTTAAATACTAACTCACCAGTTAAGAAGAAAGTGATAACAGTTCAACAGTTATTTTCATGCCAACAGTTGTCACTGTAACAGGGAAGCTTATCTACTGTGTAAATACCTCCGGGGGGGGACTGGATGGACTCAGCTCCTCCAGGTTGAGCTTCCTCCATCGCAGCTTCGCCGCCGTCGAACGCCTTCCCTTCCTCGGCATCCTGCTGGAATAAACTTGGACACAAGAAGAGAAAAAAAAACCTACTTTCCAAAAATTAATAAATTCAAAGTAAAAAAAATGTAATCTCTTGTAATGCAGATCTAGTCTAACCTAAACCTAACCTAAATCTAAATCTAAATCTAAACCTAAACCTAAACCTACCTTATCTAAACTAAAATATCTAATCTAAAGTAATCTAAGTATCTAATCTAAAGTAATCTAATCTAAGAAATCCTTTTCTAATATATGTAAAGTGTGCAAGAGGATTGAGGATAGAAGAGAGAAGCAGATTTAGTGAGGAAGAAATGTGTGATAATGTTGTGTGATGTGATGAAGCTGTTCCGGAAATCCTGAAGACGATGAAGCCAAGCGCTCAGAAAACCTTGGATCACGATCAAAGAGAAACTACAATAAAAAGATAAATTTCCTTCAGTGACTTTCAGTCAGTGTTAGCAACAAGCTAACAGCATAATAGACATTACTTTTCATGGTGTGTGTGTTAGTGTATGAGAGCACAGAGCAGTGCCTGCTGTCATTTATCAGTAAAATATTTTTTTTCCCCAGGACAGAGAATACCTATAACACTATAAACATATACTCTCAATTAAAAATAAAGCTATTAACTTACATGTGGATAGATAGATAGATAGATAGATAGATAGATAGATAGATAGATAGATAGATAGATAGATAGATAGATAGATAGATAGATTTTAACTTAGCTTAAAGTATTTGTATGAGAAAGGCACAGTTAGAGGCATTAGCTTTTAGCTCAACTTGATGTTCTTGTATAAAACGAACAGACAGTAAATGTTTAAATCCATTTTTATGTAGTTAGACAGATATATGAATAACTTTTAGCTTGGCTTAAAGTGTTTGTTTGAAAAGGCACAGTTAGAGGCATTAGCATTTAGCTCAACTTGGTATTCTAGTATAAAAACAAACAGACTGTATGAATTACGCACAGTTAAAGGCATTAGCTTTTAGCTCAGCTTATATTCTTGTACAAAAACGGACTGTCAAAGTTTAACCTATTCTTACCCAAAATCATAAAACAGTAATAACTCTAGCTTCAATAATATCATTTTTGCTAACGATGCATGCTAGCACTTATTAGCTACCACAATTGAAGAGACAAACGACACGTATTCTTACCTCTGATGAGATCAAAGGGGGCGAGTCGACGAGAGACAAGTAGTTTTATATCAAGTCCAAAAAAAGGGGTCCAATCAGATTCCTCCTGATCCGTATCCTCGATTTACTGTCAAATCAGATGACTGACATTTCCTTACGACATTGTTGTCAGGCAAAAATAATTCGCGAGCTGCGTGATCACGTGACAGCCGATATTTATTTTCAAACGAGATGACTGATATCTTGTTGTCAGGCAAAAAATAATTCGCCGGCGACATGATCACGTAAACAGATGCGCGTACACATGCGCACACACACTGTTGCTAAGGTCCACAGAAAGACACGCGCATGCCCGCGCGCGCACACACACACTCACACACACACAAATTCTAACCTGCGCACAAAGACAGACAGACAGACAGACACACACACACACACACACACACACACACAGCCGACATACACGCGTGCAGGCGCAACAGGCAACGCACATACACACAAACTGTAACGCGCACACAAAGACACGCACACGCTCACTCATGGCGACAGAGACTCTCACGGGCGTCCGGATAGTCGCGTAATTACGGCGCTCTGCTTTGGAGAAGTGGCCAACACGCTGCGCCGTAATTACGGGTCAACGTGCAGCGCCGGAATTATGCACCTCCCGTTTCCTCTCATTCTTCCCCGTTCGTATCAATAAAGACAAAATAAAAAATAACTTTGTACAAATATATATATGTACAAATATACAGTAGAATGTAGTTTGTCACCTTGTCTGTCTGTCTGTCTGTCTGTCTGTCTGACTGACTGACTGTCTGTCTGTCTGTCTGTCTGTCTGTGTTGCATTTCTCTCTCCCACTCTTTCTCTCAGTCTGTGAAGTAATTTACACAAAGAAACTGTCAAGAATTCAGTGATTAAAACTGGACAGAAACTACAGAAATGTGTTTAAACTGTTGTCGTTGAAATAGTTGATAAAACACATAGAAATCAGAGATCAGACTCCCTAAGCCATCAATTGCTCTCAGCTGTGTATCTGTAACCTGAGGTCAGAGGTTGCCATAGCCACTTGAGAGGTTGCCAGTGATGGCAGCCCCACAGCCCAAGCAGAGGCAGGCCAAAATCTCAGAGATACGTGATGTTCACCTGGAACCTGTGCAATAACAACACATATGTGCAATACTCTTGTCTTATTTCAATTCAGTGCTCCATTATGTGCAATAAGAATTTTTGAAAGTATAACTGAGTGACTGTGATTTTTGTGAGTAGTTTATATTAGTTCTGGTCTTATTGTTTTTGTTTCGTCTTTCTTTTTTAAGGTAACTATTTATTCTAGATCTTTCTTACATATTTTATATATTTGTCATCATTCTTTAACTGAGCCTTATTTCAATGTACAATGGAACATTGTTACAATGACAAAAAGTTTTCCTGATTCCTGATTTTGTCTTGATCTTAAACAAGCCCTGCTGAGAGTGCCTGAAAAAAAAAAAAACACTCAGACTATGTATTCCACTATTGGTAGTTAACTACTTAGGTCACTTACCTTAACTTCTAAGGTCAGTGTTCTGTGCTTTCTGTCTGTGGTCTGTGCTTTGCAATGAACACTGGCAGCTCAGCACTGCATCCCTAACAACAAAAAACACAGAATATGTATTCTGCTTCGCACTGAACACTTAACTACTCAGGTCGCTGACCTTAACAACTGAGATCAATATTCTGTGTGTAGTGTTCTGTGCATTTTGTCTGTGTTCTGTGCTTCGCAATGAACACTGGCAGGGTGAAGCACTGAACACTTAACTACCAACAGCTGAATACATATTCTGTGTTTTTTTGTTATCAGGGATGCAGTGCTTAGCTGCCTAGCTGCTAGTTAAGACACCTAAAAAAGGTCGCTGACCTTAACAACTGAGGTCAATATTCTAAGTGTAGTGCTTTCTGTCTGTGTTCTGTGCTTTGCAATATATTCACCTATTTGCGGTTAAGTGCCTCACATTGCTGCAATCCAGAAGTACTAAGGCTCAGAGGTTGCCACAGCAACTTGAGGTGGCCAGCGGTCGCCGCGGTGATGGGCCCTTTTGGCTCTGTGAGGGTCTGAGAAACGTCTGAATTTGGCCTCTGCGCACCCTCCGAACAAACGCTTCTCACGCCGACACCGAAAGTCCTATTGCCGAAATTTCTTCACCGTGAGAGCCACAAGGCTTTGCTTTACAAGCTGATCACTTTCTTTTACCGCTGGGCTCAAAAATGCTGATTTTAGAGCGAGTTAAAAATTGGCTGGTTTCTGTCTCTCCTGTTTTTGATTTGTATTGGACCTTATGGGCGAGGTCAGAGGCGCTCTCCTCGCTCAGAGGCTGAGAACTCAAAAACCGTGAGTCCTATCGCTTAGCCAGGCACATCGGGAGAATCAGTGCAAGCGGCACTACAACTCTGGAAATTTTCACGCGTGTAGAGCGAAATTTGTGCTTTGGAGGAGCGTGGAAATATGAAAGTTTCAGGCAATTTTCAGAGCTTCTCTCCACTCTGGCAGTTAATCCCCTCCACTCTAGCGCGAACATTCTGTGCAATACACACCCATTATAAACTCACAATTTCTCCCAAAACGCTCGCGGTCATTGAACGGCGACTGCTCAAAAACTATACGACCTATCAAAACGAGACTTAATACACCAATACACGAGACTTGTGTCTACGTTTTAAAGTTGGAACGGCATCTCTAGGTCAAAGTATGCCGAAGCAGTAGTCCTTTGAAAAAGGGGGAGATTTTGTCGCATTTTTCGGCTCATCCCATTCATTTCTTATGGGATTTTTTCATGCGTATTCTGTAGAGAAAAATAATAGCACACCGAGTCCGATCGAGCCGCACGTTTTGATATATAATTCGCCTGGGTGCTCTCAAAACTGTAGGACTAGTAGCGAATCGAAATTTGTACGGAAGAAGAAGAAGAAGAAGAAGAAGAAGAAGAAGAAGCGCACAGAAGAACAATAGTGTTCAGTGCTTCGCACTGAATCACTAATTATTATGCAAAACAATTGATATCATAAATTATTTTGAGCTAAATAAACCTGCCATTTTGTGAGTTGTATTTAAAATAGTAATTCAACCCCCTTCAAGCATTTAAGTTAAATGAACTCAAGTGTTCATCTCTCATTACTTACATTTTTTAAGGCAACCAGTTTCCCCAAAATTTTAAGTAAATTCAGTTTATCTGGTCTGAGAGTGTAGCTGTGGTGTATCAAATCAAAATGAATACTGAAATTTCCACCAAATTTATATAAAATTATCTAAAAATAAAACCAGGGATATAGCCTATTTGTCATATTTCTCTAATTTCCGACATCCTGCATGTGTTTGCATTTTTTCCTGGTTTTTCATCTTTTGTTTGTGTTAGTACAGCATGTGCCACATTGTTAGTATGATGTCAGTCAGGATGGCTAAATGGCTGTGGCTCAGGAGGTTGAGCAGTCCTCCACTCATCAGAAGGCTGGTGGTTCGATGCTGGCCACGGCAGTCTATGTGTTGAAGTATCCTTGGGTAAGATACTGAAACCCAAATTGCTCCCAATGCTGTGCCACTAGTGTGTGAGAGTATGTGAATGGATAATGCACATAATGAGCCGGTGGCTCAACCACTGAATGTATGTGTCAATGGGCGAATGCAGACTATGTTGTTGCAAAAGCGCTTTGAGTGGTTGTCAGGCTAGGGAAGCGCTATATAAAACACAGACCATTTACCATTTTAAACTACCCAGGGTGCTCTACTGCCCATTAGGAATCTGGGTTACTGGACCATTTTTGTCCTCATAGCCACTTTAAGCTGTCTTCAAAGTGGAACACCTAACACACATGGCAAATGCACACATATAGTACACATGTGAAAAAAGCAATACATTTTATTAGAAATTATTATGCAGACACACAGAATGTTGCATGTTACAATCATAGTGAGGAAGTGGATATAAAAAATTATATATATGCACTTTCAATAAGGTGACTTTCTATATACTGTATATAGAAAGTGTCTTGGGAGAGAATTCCACAAGGAGATTGCAGAAATGGAGAGAGCCCTGCACACCCAGCTCTGGTTCTGGAGGGTGGTGGCAGAACAAAGGTAGCAAAAGGGACTATGCCAATGAAAAGGGTCAGGTAGGGAGGTCAGAGAGGCCCAGGTTATGGAGACATTCATATGCCACGAGGAGGACTTTGAACTAATCCTCTGTGAAATACACACACTTTTCTGCACCTTTATTTAGTGTTCATCATATTTAAATAAAACATTTATCTTAAAGACTACTCTGAGGTTGCCAATTTTAGGTAAAGGGGACACAAAGAAGCTGTCTATTTTGTACTAGTGATTCTGTATGTTATGTGTGTTGAGAAATCCACATTGAAGACATTCAAATTCATTTGAGAAGACATTATAGTATTGTTGACAGAAAGGGGAGATACTGTATAGTATACTGTATGAGTTCTCAAGAATGTCTGAGCAAAAGCCAAGTTTTAATCACTATAAGGTTGAGTGGATTGTGGACAGAACTAGGGTGTGTTTTTATGAAGCATCTCAGAGTGGAAAATCAGCCCAAATGATGAAAAATTCCCATGCGTTTGTGAGGTGTTTGCAGATGGCCTAATCCTTTGTCAGTCTGGTGTATCATGTATGATGTGTGGTGTGTTTTTTCTATAATAGCTGTATGCTGCTTTTATATTGTTTTGTTTCAACTTTGATGGTATGGTCTGGGATTCCTTGAAGTGGTAGAAGGGGTGGAAGTGGCTCTTTTGCGGAAGGGTTGACCAGAATGTACAACCCCAACTTCAAAAAGGTTTGGACACCATGTGAAATGAAAATAAAAACAGAATTGTGTGTTTCACAAAGTGCTGAACCTCACCCCATCCTTACTTTTTGCACATTTCACAACTTTTCCATTCTTTTGTTGACTTTTCAGAGAAGTTGGTGGTGATGGTGGTGGAACTGGAAGCATGATTTGATGGTGTAGAGTGGGTCTTGTGGAGTAACAAGCAGGGCTGATCTCTGGTTTATATGTATTGATTGTTTTCAAAAGGGCTCAGACATGACTTTGGAGGAGGAAAATGGGGTGAGAGAGGCTGAGTTGGTTACTATTGCTTTGTATAAGGTTAAAATCGGAGGGTGTCTGGGGAGTGGATGGAAATGTGTTGCTGTGATGACTAACAGTTGGATGAGGTAGCAGTGAGTTCTAAGCATCTTTTTTTGTTTGTTTTTTGTTACTTTTTAAACAATTGCTGTATACATTCTGTGTTTGTCTGTATATTTAATTGCTACTGCAACAAAATAATCTCCCAAATTGGGATCAATAAAGAAGCAGTCTAAAGTCTTAAGTCATCAAAAGAAATTAAAGAATGAACTGTAAATGGTAAATAGAAAATGGACTGTATTTATATTGCAATTTTCTTGTCATGGTCTGGGGTTTTGTTCAGCCATTTTGTATTTATATTGACCCTTTTTTCCCTTTGCTTCAGCTGGCTCGGTGCGGAGAGGCGGGGCCGTTCGGCTCGGGGGCGAGGCACACGAGACGCACCTGCTGCTCATCGGCATTTAGCCGGCTTCTTATGCTCCGTTCACACTCATCCCTGTGCCAGACTATTCCTCAGTCCAGCCGTGTTCACCCGTGTCTCTCGTCCTCGAGCCTTTCTCTAGTCCATAGCCTTGTTAAGTGTGTATTGGAAGATTTTGTGCTATCCGCCAGTTTTGTTCAGGGCGTGATTTCTGTTTCAAGAGTTCGTAAGTCTTGTCTCTCCCTTTTTGGAATTTTTCTGTTTGTTTGATTACTTTGGATTTTCCATAGAAGTTATTCCTCCGGCAGTTTTGTTTTGGGCGTGTTTTCTGTTACAAGCATCTATAAGTCTTGTCTCTCCCTTTTGGAGTTTCTCTGTTTGTTTGTTGACTTTGAGTTTTTTCCCCTCGTGGTGCTTTTTAGTTGTACTTTGTTTTCTAATAAAGTCCAGGTTTGAGACTCTGCAATTTTGGTTCTGGCCTTGATTACACCTCGTAACATTTCTAGTATGACGACCACTCCAAGCACTTTCACAACACAAGACTGCATTCACCCATTCACACAATGTTGGCTAGGCCACCCGCTAATTACAAGCACTTTGGGGTTCAGTACCTTACCCAAGGATACTTGGACATTTTGACTGATGAGGCCAGAGATCAAACCACTGATTTTTAGATTATTGATCGACTGCTCTACCTGCTAAGCCTCAGCCACCCCAGAATGCTAGCAGGAATAGAACAGATTCCAGGATTGAATTAATGGAAGTGGATAAGAATTGTGTATAGAGGGTATGGAAACAAAGGATGAGGAGATCTGCTGACAGAGATGTGTTGAGCTGGGATTGAGGTCAGTCCGTGGATGAGCTCCATGATGTATGGTGTTTGCGAACAACCTTTATTTATGATACATCTGTTGTCTCAGTGAACAAGGATAACTGTTTCGGACCACTCATGCCCCCAAAGACGGGTGGCATTGACTATAGGGTACAGTTTACACTTACTACTGTTGTAGTCTTCAAATCTTATAGAGGGTACTGCATCAGTGTAAAGCTGGATGTCTTTGGGATGAGTTCTGTGGTAGTCATAAAAAAAGGAAATGCCATTTCAATATGAAAGTTATATCACAGTCTCAACTCCATTTCACAGGCATCATCCAAGACAATGTAATCATGAAGGGAATGTACAATGACAGACAGGGACAGTAAGTAGTAGATGAAGATTAACCTTGAGGAATGATGCAAATGATGAAATTGAGATGTGCCGGCAGGGAAAGAAGCTGGCACTTGGTACATCAGAGGGTCAGAGGGTAGTAGAGATGTTGGCACTAGTGATGTCAGCCTTAGCCAACCAGATGCCCAGGCCAGCAACACAATGATTGATGCATTGTTTTTCCAGTAAAATTTAGAGACAATTGAATCTAGAGATTTGAACTAGATGTGCTGTTAGGTTGTAATCACTGTGAATAGATCCTTTATTTTAATCTTGAACCAGTTAATAAATGATTCCCCAAAGCTAAATCTTTGCAATGTGCTTATGAGGAATGACCAATTTACTCCGTCAAAGGCTTGTTCTGTATCTAAGGTGACTATGATGGTTAAAGTTGGGTCTATGTTAAGTTCGAGGAGGAGGGAAATTGTTGCTGTGTTCATGTTTGCTGGTAGTCTTGAATTTTGCTTTATTTCAGTTAGTACTATAACTTCAGCTTTGTTCGAGTTTAGCAACAGAAAATTGGAAGCCATTCAGCTCTTTATGTCCTGAAAACACGCTTGTAGTCTAGTTAACTGATTGGCTTCTTCTGGTTTCTGGTTTAAATATAGCTGCGTATTAATGCCAATGAAGTCTTCCAGTCTCTGCAATAGAATACCATGGTGAATGCTGTTGAATGCAGCACTAAGATCTAATAAGACTAGTCCAGACACAAGTCCTTTGTCTGATGTAATTTTACATCTGCTTTGCTTTGCTATAGCGTGTGTGATCATTCCATTACAGAGCAACCAGTGAAAGGTCTGGGGAAAATCTTTGACACCGCTTCCATCAAAAGATCATCAACAACCTCAAAGGCTGGCTCATGAAGGTGGACAAATCAGGACTACTAGGAAGATTCAAGTCCTAGGTCTACCAACATGCCATCCTGTTGCCTCTGCTGGAATATGAGGTCCCTATGTTAACTGTCAAGGCAGTGGAGAGGAAGATCAGTAGCTACCTCCGGAGAAAGCTTGATCTTCACTGGAGCCTAAGCAGTAAAGCACAATGTGACAACAGTAACATCTTGCATCTTTCTTACAATGGTCTGAAAGAGTTAAAGTATCACAGATGAGACACTTTTGTACAGAGACTCAGGGGACCCCAAAGTGGAAGCAGCTGGCACATAAGTCAGGGTGGGCAGGAAATGGACAATCCTGATCAAAGATAACTAACTAAAAGATAACAGATACCTTATGGTGTTGCTGAAGGCCAAGGCAATGTCATCATGCATATCTATATATTCAGAATTTAAGTGAGTTTCTAAGGTATTTAGGGCCTAATACTATAACTTCAGTTTTTACCAAGTTTAGTAGTAGAAAATGTAGGTCATCCAGGTTGTTATGTGCTTAAGACTTGTTTGTAGCCTAGTTAACTGACAAGTTACCTCTGGCTTAATTGGAAACATATAACTGGGTATTATCTGCATAGCAATGAAAATGCATTTCCTGAAAATTTTGCCAAAAGGGAGCATAAGATGAACAGCATTGATCTGAGCAATGAATCATGTGGAGCTCTGTGACTAACTTCAGCATGCATAGAGGAATCATCATTTACATGTGCAACGTGGAATCTAGTAAAAAAAAAAAGACAATTAAGTGAAAAACTTCTTTAAGTGAGAATGTAAATTTTGTCATTGAAGAAGCCTGGAAAGTGTGGCATGGTGGAGCAGCAGGTAGTGTGCATGCCTCACAGCAAGAAGGTCGCCGGTTCGATCCCCGGGTCGGGTGGGGCCTTTCTGTGTGAATTTTGCATGTTTTTCCCGTGCATGCGTGGATTCTCTCCAGGCACTCTGGCTTCCTCCCACAGACTGTATGTGTACTTCATCTCCACTCAGTCCCAACCCATTGTCTCTTCCGTCTGACAAAGACACAGCCGTAGCCATGGAGACGACCTCGGAGAGTTCTGATCCAGAAACAAAGTTCACAGGAGTAGAGGGTGTTTGGGCGAGGAGATAGGGCCAGAGCGTCTTATCTGCATAACTTCCAGGAGAGTGGAGACCGACCTTGGGAAGACTGGTTATCTCAGGGAGCCAATGAAGATAACAATTGTTTGGGTTTGGCCAACACTGCAATTTTCGTCTGCCTTGAGTCTCTCTGAGTCTCCTGGTAGCTGTAATTCAAATATTTCCAAATTCGGTGGCCAATTTGATCCGAGCCGAGCTGACAACTTCTCCAAGTTGGCATCCACCCTGCGAAGGAGTTCAGAAATCGCATCCAGCCTGCGATTTTGATCAAGAATCACATCCAGTTTGCGACCGAGCTCACATGTCGCTTGAGTCTGAGTGTTGACAGCCCTGCACATTCCCTCCACAATGATGGCCAGCCTCTCGATAGCCAGAAGTGCTGCCATCATCATCCGAACTTTGCGATAAATCAGGAAGCTGCTAACTCCAAACAGCAGAAAGAATCCAAATATGTAGATATCTTCAACATCCTCAACGGAAAGGATCGACAGGCACACGATCCTCCACTGCTCCCAGGAGTCCATCGTGTATCCGGCTGCAAACGTTCTGTCAGGGCAGGAGGGCTCACCTTGACCCAGTCTCTTTGTCGAGAAAATTTGGTCGATTGCGTTGAGAAACCAGCTGATCAAATCCATGATTTTAGGATTTGGAGAGAATGCAGAGAGAGGCTCCAATAGATCAGACAGAGACAGCACAAGACAAAGTGAAGCAGCAGGCCAGATAAGGGCAGGGAGGGAGCAAGAGAAAAAGCGTCCACCTTCATTGAGAGCCAGAAGAAGAAACGTGCTATAGGAATACACGGCTCAGTTGAGTTATAATTCTCTGCAAGTCTGGCAGCAGCACTATCAACAAGATGATCAATATGCGAGAGTTTAAAGTTAGCATAGAAGTCCTCTGTTCTATTGAGACATGGCATTGAATTAGATGCAAATGGAATCAGTTAAATTTAGCTAAAGAACTATCAGGGAGACGAAGTGTAGGAATTTTTGCTTTATTGCATATTGACCAGTAACAGGAGTTCAAAAGTCAATCAGTTGGTCAGATAAGACAATTTTGTGGTTCAAGCAGTCACTTAGTTGAAGTAAAAAGAAAAGCCAATCAAATTGAAAAATCAGATAAACTGTTGTTTTTTTTTTTTCCTGTTTGAAGGACTAAACCTGATAAATATCAGCCAATTCTGTTACAGTTTGTGGCCAAGCAAAAAGCAAGGGGTGAACCCAATGATGTGGACTTTACAAAAAGGCTGAGAGGAAACAGTCCAAATGATTTATTTAACAGAAATAAAGGCAAACAAAATCCAACTATAATAAAAACTGCTTACGAAACTAAACTAAAACTACTTAAAAATTACTTACTAGAATCACAAGGAACAAGGAAAGCTATAAGGGATGATGCCACAAAGACAAAGGGAAACAGACTGACTTTAATAGACAGGGAATGAGACTTATCAGACACACAGGTGAACATGTGCGTTGGGGAACGTGATATATATATATCACGTTCCTCAACGCACATGAAAATATATATATATATATGTGTGTATGTGTTTTAAATTAGCCTATTGTTACATGTTCTTCATGACACAGCAAGGTTACAATGAAAAAAATAAATATTATAATCTGATCTGAAAAACATCCCCACAGCATGATGCTGCTGCCACCACCATGCTTCACTGTAGGGATGGTATTAGCTAGGTGATGAGAGGTGCCTGATATCCTCCAGATGTGATGCCTGGTATTCAGGCAAGAGTTCAATCTTGGTTTCATCAGACCAGAGAATCTTGTTTCTCATGGTCTGAGAGTCTTTTCTCCAGCAATTTAGGCATTTTTGAGCTTATATAAAGGATGTCACAAGAAAGACATTTTATCATTTAAAAAACACTGCCAAAGTACACCAGTTTCTCTCTCAAGCCAATGCAGAGACACTTATTCATGCTTTTATTACCTGCAGGATTGATTACTGCAATGCTCTTCTCTCTGGTCTCCCTAAAAAGAATCTTTTTCAAATACAATTACTTCAAAACTCAGCCGCTCGAATGCAGACAAAGACCAGAAAGAGCTCAAATCACACCAATTTTAAAGTCTCTGCATTGGCTAACTGTGCGTTTTAGAATTGATTTTAAAATTCTTTTATTGGTTTATAAAGCTCTGAATGGTCTTGCTCCTTCTTCTTTATCTAACTTGCTTTTATCATATGAGCCCAGCAGAGACCTCAGGTCTTCTGAAAGTGGCCTTTTACCAGTATCCAAAGTTAGAGTCAAAACATGTGGTGAGGCATCTTTTTATTACAATTCAATTCAATTCAATTCAATTTTATTTGTATAGCGCCAAATCACAACAGAAGTTGTCTCAGGACACTTTCCATATAGAGCTGGTACAGACCTAGCTCTTTTATCTACAGAGAACCAACAATTCCCCCATGAGCAAGCACTTGGCGACAGTGGCGAGGAAAAACTTCCTTTTACAGGCAGAAACCTCGGGCAGAACCAGACTCTGGGTGGGCGGCCATCTGCCTCGACCGGTTGGGTGAGAGAGGGAGAGCAAGAGAGGGAGAGTGAGACAGACAGACAGACAGACAGACAGACAGACAGACAGACAGACAGACAGAAATGCAGTAAGAGAGAGAGAGAGAGAGAGACAGAGAGACAGACATGCAATCACAGTAACAGTGACAGTGGATGTAATAATAGCAGTAGCAGTTGCAGTGGATGTCAGGCAGGGCCAAGGCAGGAGACGCAGCTGCAATCCACAATCCAGATTCAGCCACTGTGTAACCTGCAAGACGACCAAGCACAAAGACTCCGGGGAAGGAGCTAAGTTAGTAACACGCTGTGGTAGGACATGAAAGCGTGCAGATGGAGAGGGACAGAAGGACAGAGGAGCTAGGTGTATCTTTGGAGGTCCCCCGACAGTCTAATCCTATAGCAACATTACTAGGGGCTGGTCCAGGACAAGCCTGAGCCAGCCCTAACTATAAGCTTTATCAAAAAGACAAGTTTTAAGCCTACTCTTAAATGTAGAGACAGTGTCTGCCTCCCGGACAAAGACTGGAAGATGGTTCCACAGGAGAGGAGCTTGATAGCTAAATGCTCTGACTCCTGTTCTGCTTTTTGAGACTTTAGGAACCGTAAGTAGACCTGCATTCTGGGAACGCAGTTCTCTATTCTAAACTTTACAGGGAGCCAGTGCAGAGTGGCTAGTATTGGAGAAATATGATCTCTCTTCCTGGTTTTTGTCAGAACACGTGCTGCAGCCTTCTGGAGCAACTGGAGAATATTCAGCAACGAATTTGGGCAGCCTGATAGTAAGGAATTGCAATAATCCAGCCTGGAAGTTACGAATGCATGGACTAGTTTTTCTGCATCATTTTGAGACAAAATATGCCTGATTTTTACAATATTACACAGGTGAAAAAAGGCAGTCCTTGAAATTTGTTTTACATGGGAGTGAAAGGACATGTCCTGGTCAAAGATGACTCCCAGATACTTTACAGTGGTGCTGGAGGCCAGCGCAATGCCATCCATAACTGCTATGTCACCAGAAAGTGACTTTCTAAGATGTTTAGGGCCTACTACTATAACTTCAGTTTTGTCTGAATTTAGCATCAGAAAATTGCAGGTCATCCAGGTCTTTATGTCATGAAGACATGCTTGTAGTCTAGTTAACTGACTGGTTTCTTCCGGTTTCATTGATAAATATAGCTGGGTATCATCTGCATAGCAATGAAAATTTATTGAGTGCTTCCTGATAATCTTACCTAAAGGAAGCATATATAAGGTGAATAGAATTGGTCCAAGCACAGAACCCTGCGGAACTCCGTAGCTGACTTGACCATAGTGAGCACAGAGGAGTCGTCATTAACGCGTACAAGCGATCTGACAAGTAGGATTTAAACTAGCTTAGCAGTTCCCTTAATGCCAATGAAATGTTCCAGTGTCTGCAATAGGATGCCATGGTCATTGGTGTCAAATGCAGCACTAAGATCCAATAAGACTAGTACAGAGACAAATCCTTTATCAGATGCAATCAGAAGGTCATTTGTAACTTTAACCAGTGCTGTCTCTGTGACCCCCCTCCCCCATTTATGTAATAGCCTGCCTGAAAATCTGAGGGCAACATATAATATTGATACTTTTAAAAGCAAATTTAAGACCCACCTTTTAGTCTGGCTTTTCACTAAATTTTAATTAATCAATTCTAGGTATTTTATTTCATTTTATTTATTTTATTTCATATCTATCTGTCTGTCTAGATACTAATGTGTCCTATTTGACATGCTTAAGCTTTATTGTATACCCAGGGTATATAAGAGGCCATTTCATGTCATTGAGCACCCACCTGCCACCTGCAGAAGTTCTCTGGTGACTCTGCCATTGTCAGCCTCATTACAGATGGGGATGACAGGTCATACAGAGGACTCATTCAGGATTTTGTGGACTGGTGTCAGCAGAACCACCTTCTGATTAATGCGGATAAAACCAAGGAGCTGGTTGTGGACTTCTGTCGGCGCCCGCACTCTTCCCCATCACCAGTGAACATCCAGGGAAGGGACATTGAGATGGTGACATCTTATAAGTACCTGGGTGTTCATCTGAACAACAAAATGGACTGGACTCATAACACCACTGCACTTTACAAAAACGGACAGAGCAGACTCTATCTGCTCAGGAGGCTGAGGTCTTTTGGGGTGCATGGGCACTCCTGAAGACCTTCTATGACTCTGTTGTGGCCTCTGCCTTGTTCTATGGTGTAGTCTGCTGGGGGAGCAGCATCACAACAGCTGGCAGGAAGAGGCTGGACAAACTCATCAGGAAGGCCAGCTCTGTCTTGGGATGCCCTCTGGAACAGGTGGAGGAGGTGGGGAAGAGGAGGATGACAGCCAAGCTGTCCTCCATGACAGACAATGACTCCCACCCCCTCCAACACACACTCACTGCACTGAGGAGCTCCATCAGTGACAGGATGCTACATCCAAAGTGTGTGAAGGAGTGGTATCGCAGTTAATTCCCTCCTGCAGCTGTCAGACTGTATAACAGAAACTGCTCCAAGTAATCGGTACAATAATTTGTGCAATACTACCGGTACATAACAGCCTGTAAATACTATTTACAATTTTTTTAGGATGATGTTTTTCTTTCTATCCCAGCCATTTGTATATACTTGTTGTGTTTAACTTGCATGCACTTGTTGCATCCACTTTATTGGTGCTGCTGTGAAATTGGAATTTCCCCTCACGGGACGAATAAAGGAATATTGAATTGAATTGAATATTGAATTGAATTGACACCTCCCCCTACTGTGCCGCAACGCCCATCCTGGTGTACTTCTGTGTGCCTTGGTTTACCAAAATACCAAGTGCGCTGCGCACCCGCCTGCGCTGCATGAAAATACCACTGTGCGGGGTGCCCACCGTGCGCCCCGTCAGCGGTGGGGACAAAAATAGAGCCCCTAGTGTTTGTACTGTTTACCCCCTCTTATTTCTTGATGGTCATGTTTGTTCTCTCTCTGCGCATGGCACTCTGTTTTCCTTCTGCTGCCGATCTACCTGTTCTACACACTCTGCAGTCTTTCTGTATCATTTAGGTAACAATGTTAACATTCATTTAACACTGACACTACGGTAAGACCTAAGCTCTATTCAGTATTTTTCTTGTGTTTACCTGGACCCTGATTATTACAGTATTTGCCTGAGCCTTAGGCACAGCTCAGCACTCTCTACCTGCACCACCTTAAACTCTGGCGTAGGTCTCTAAACCCCATCTCACCAACTTCTTAATAAACAACATTTAAACTTTTGCAAGTCTCTTGTCCGAGTTCGGTTTTTTGGTCCAAAATTAACATAACCTCAGAAATTGTAGCCTAACTGCCTAACCCTTAACTGCTAACCAGAGAAGTAGGTAATTGAGGAGCAGCATGATTTGTGGGGTGTTAGTCCAGAGAAGAATTGAAAGTGAATCATTGGGCAGGTTATTCAAAGGTCAAACGTCAGTGTGCAGGTGCCATGCTCAAATTCAGCTTTCCCCTTTCAGACTGCAACACCATCTGATGCGAACATTTCTCTGTTTCTTTTGCAGAATAAAGAGCGAGAGCGCATGAGGGAGCGTGAAAAGGCGGCAAGGGAGAGGGAGGCACGATACAGCAACGGTCACCTCTTCACCTCATTGACAGTGTCAGGAACCACACTCTGTTCAGCATGCAGCAAGAGTATTACTGCCAAAGAGGCACTCAGTTGCCCTAGTAAGTAAAACATTTACTGCCATTCTGCATCTTGAAACAATCACTTATTATCATTGTTTAGTACATTATGATTCGTATCTTGTGTATTGTTTTGTTTTGTGTTTGTCTTTCTGTGTGGACCCCAGGAAGACTAGCTAGTCCCACCTTGGTGACAGCTAATGGGGATCCTTTTAAACGATAAACAATAGTACTACCCCCCAGGTCTTGCACAGGTTGGTCAGGAGGGAAATGATAAACTGCACTCCTGTTAGAAATTAAGTACTACGATACACCCCAGCAAGTAGTGGAATTTGCTCTCTGAGGACATTGAGGAAACCAACTATTTTTACCCACTTGGACTAGTAGTCAACCACCACAAGGAGGTAAGAATTGGCCTTTTTGCTTCTGGGAAAATGGCCTTCAAGGTCAATTCCCAGCATCTCCCTTGGTGACATGACTTTTGTGCTCTGCAGTAGCCCTGATGGCTTGGTGTTGTCTGCCTTGTACTACTGAAGTTGCACAGGACTTGGTGTGCTCCCACACATGTTGCAGACATTAGGCCACCAGGTAACTTCCATAATGTGCAGCAGAGTCTTCATCTGGCCAAGATGGTAAATAGTATGTATATATTTTATTATTTATTTATTATATGTACTTTTCTAGTTTGACAACAACTCAAAGCACTTTTATAACACAAGTCTACAATCACCCTTTGACACACATTCCTATGATGGCTAGGCCACCTGCTGATTACAAGCTTTTAAACATTTGCACACTCCCAGACCCTGATGGCACAGCATTGGGGGCAATTTGGGGTTCAGTATCCTCCCTAAGGATACTTCGGCATGTAGACTGCTGTGGCCACCGGCCCTCTGATAAGGGGACGACTTTCTGGTAAGTGGATCACTGCTTTACCTCCTGAACCACAGCTGCCCCAAGATGATCCCCCAAGGGACTTTCATAAAAGTATGGATGCATCTCAGGAAAAAGACACTAAGATTAAGAACAACCCTCACTCATTCCTTTGGTCTCCAAAAGGGGACTCTTCAGTACAACACCCCTTGGTGGATGTCAAGGCCAATGAGGTTGTGGGGAGCCAGGGACTGCAAACTACTCTGCCTGAGGTTAAAATCCTTGTGGTTCTTCTCATACATGGGCTATTTCTGCCAAAGTGGTTGGGCAAATCAGAGTCTGGATCAGTCAGAACTTGTGGATTCTCCAATACTTACCTGGCATGGGGATACCATGATCAACAAGGTGGTTCACCTATGGCGAGGCACATCTATTGCACTAAGGGATATGCTGACCTGTGCGAATTCCCCACATGCGGGAATCTCAACTACATAATTTTTGGTAGTGGGGAACTGTGTACGTGCTCTCCCCTGGCACAGTGGAACAAGTGGTAACACTGTTACCTCACAGCTAGAAAGTCTGGTTCGAATCCCACTGTGGGCGCTGTGGTGTGTCCTCCACCATGCCTTCAGTGCCTGCTGCTTGAGGAAAAGGGCCTTTCTGTGTGGAGTTTGCATGTTCTCCCCATGCTCACCTGGGGTATCCTCCTTAAAAATACCCCCACTAAAAACATGCAAGAAGATCACCACCTGACCAATGGTGACAAAGAGGACATCGCCATCGGCTGGCAGCCCACCATTCCTGGGCTGCCGGAAGACTTACCAGGATGGGTGAAATGCAGAGAAAATAACTGCACAAAGCATGGCGTGTGTGCAGTCTCCCACTAAAAACATGCAAGAGGATCACCACCTGACCAATGGTGACAAACAGGAACTGGGTCCCTGGGTGCCAGACGGATGGCAGCCTTGTCTGCCGTGGAGGAAGGACGACCAGGATGAGATAAATGTGGAGGACAAGTTTCACCAATTGCATGGCGTGTGTGTTTATGTGCATGTAACATTGTGACAAATAAAGGGGATTGTCCCTCCGATTCTTCTTCTAATCTTCAACCTCAATACCACTATGTGGCAAAGAAACTCCTGCTTAGAGAAGTGAGACTTTTTCTTGTTGAGGCTGAGGTTGGCTGCCTGTAGCTTCTGAAAGACAGCTGCCCAGTCCCAAAGATGCTGTTCACAGGAGTGAGAATACACGATCTGTATAGACAAAACTTATTTTCTCCCTCAACTCCGCCAAGATTTTCTCCTTTAGATGAAGATTTTTTAGCTTATGTGATGGCTCTACAGTTTTCATATACAGTGGCAGATGAGTAGAGTTGCAAAAAAGAAAAACAAAGAGTACTCAAGTAGTAGTAAAAGTTCGGTCATGTCTTCAGTATGAAGTATGAAGCTCTCTGCTGAAAAAACTACTTTCTCAGACAAATCAAAGCCATTACACACACGTACACAAACATATACATACTTACAAACCACACACACACACACACATTTGATTTTATGTTTTATGTCTTTATTTTTTCCAGCATGCAATGTCACGATCCACAACCGCTGTCGAGACACTTTGCCAAACTGTGCCAAAATGAAACAGAGGGTAAGAAACAGGCTACACCACAAATCATTGCAATTATTGAAAGATGTTATTAATATATGTAGGCTTTTTTTCTCTATCATTATTTATGATAAGTATTATTTCCACACACATTTAGAGAGAATGTTGTTTCAAAACAATCTAAACAGTGAATTAAAGTAACACTTCAATGTAATGAGGAACTATAAGGTACTGACAGTATTCAACAGTCAACTCTTTTTTTTTTCCCTTTTTTTTTTCCACACTGTTCAGTTTTGGGCTGACTGAAACAAAGATTGAATATCATGATCCTCAATCACAAATGGTGGTAATGAAATAAAATTTAGCAAAACACAATAGCTGGCACACCATATTGGATGTGCAATTTTCAAATAAATAGCCATGCACACACAAACCAAAATTGTGGTGGAAAAACAAAAAAGATTATTGTGGGATTGCATTTTCAAAAAATAAGAGCATCAAAAATGTCATGAATATATATATAAAACACAGAAGTCTTAAAGATGGAACATTGTCCCACTGTGCAGAGGCATTTGGGAGCAACTCTGGTGTCATAAGTCCATCAGTTTATCTTTTCTGCTAAAACTAGCGATGTAGCTGTAAAATCCATCTGATTTGAATTTGCCCATGGTCAAAGATATCAATTGATGGGTGGCAGTTTTAACTTGATCCCACCTGTACATCTGAAGTACTTTATGAGAAGTACTTAATGACTCTTGAGGAACTTCAATTTGACAGCTCCAATTTCTGTGGCAATTACATAATTTCCAACCATTTAGACTTCAGTATATTTATTGGTGGTGATTTCATTGCTGTTTGGGTCCCTTATTGGACAGATTTCACACAAATGTTTGTTTAACCTTGAAATGTCTCCACACTGAACAACTTAATGAAGTTTTTTTTTTTTTTTTTTTAAATCTGGCCAATGAACACCATCTGTCATATGGGGAATATTCTTTATTTCCTAATCTGTTCATGATAGTTACACCAGAATTGATTTTTTGGCAGACTCTAAACTTGTGTCCAGTGTGCTTTATTCAAAATATTAGAACTGGTAACAGACTTCCCTCTTCTTCACCACCATTATTGCTGGAAATGTAACCCCCCATTGCTCTCAGCCAAATGTTTTCATACATATAGAATTTAAGAAAGTCTGACATATCAGGCAATGTGGCAGATATTCTTCATACTAGACAATATTACATTTTGAGAATTGATGCAATGAGACTGATTCAAAGGCCATTCTGAAACATGTGTCTGAGTGCATGAGAATAGTTCCCAGCTTACAGGAAGGAGTCTGGATCTCTGGATGTTCTCAACTCTATTTTGAAGCTGAAGTATGAGTAAAACCATATTCTCAATGAACAGATTGGAAATGTTATTCATAAAATAGGAGATAGAGTTGATAGATTTTTGGTGTGACTATTACACAAGCCAATGGGGCTATTCATAAAATTTCTTTAAATTTTAAAATAAATTTTAAATTTCTAATCACTCGTAAACCTCAAAACCTAAAATCTAAACCTAAATCTTTAGACATTATTTACCTTATTGATACAGGAGATATGCTGTCTGTCAGTCAAAGCTCATTTAGAAATAATAACACAGCTAATGCTTTTAATTCTTAATTTGTCAATTAACAATGGACTTTTTCCCGAACCAATCTGACACAACACATAACTGACTCCTATTGAAAATGACAGGAAGATAAATGTACCAAATTCTGCTGTCATCTTTCTTGGTAAACAGCAAGCATAAGTCTACATCAAGGGCAAATACTACATATGTTTGCCATTCTTGAATGCTTTGGCTTAGGTAAAATGTTCATAGCCCTGCTCAAAATGCTTTATGCATGTCCTATATCTTCCTATATGAGAAATCCTAGGACTAGGCAGGGTCGTTGCCTCTCTCAGCCCTTTGTTGCCCTATACGCTGATGCTGTGATACTGACAATCTTAGATGACCAGTCTTCCCTCCCTCCCTAAATTTCCCAGAGAGCTAACAGGTGAACAAGGGCAAATCTTTACACTGTTACATGAAAATCCCCATAATACATCTGAGAAGATACAGGCCAGAATGTTAAGGACAATGTGTTGTATCAAGGTGGAGGCTTCTGTGTTGCTGTGTTTCTTATTTGTGTATTTGTGTTAACATATTCTGAAAGTTGTAAATAATTTAAATATTTTAAATTATTTAATTTTTAAAAAAGTGATCTTTAAGTATTTTTAAAAAGTACAATCCTATTGCACATGCTACAAGCTAATTTGTGTCCTTTTTTAACACAGCAGCAGAAGATGACCCTAATGCGGAATAACTCAGCCTTGCAGAATGTCACGCTGCGCACAAAAAGTGAGAATTTTTGTGACACACATGCAGTTTTTTTAATATATTCTCCTAGCTCTTCTTTTGTCAATCATATATTTTCAGTTCTTCTTCCTTCTTTGCTGGTTATTCACCTCTTTCTCAAAATGTTTTTCTATTATTCTACTCTTCCTCCTCCTCTGCTACATTTTTTTATTCCATAGCTCCAGGAATGCGTGAGCGTCCAAGTTCAGCCATCTACCCCTCTGACAGCTTCCGACAGTCCCTGCTAGGATCCCGTCGTGGTCGATCCAGCCTATCCCTGTCCAAGAGTGTCTCCACCAACAACATTGCAGGGTGAGCCTCATTGTCACTGATCAGCAGTTATAACAAAATGTAAGGCACAGTTGTTAACCATAACTAAGGCACATGTCTCTTAGAAGCCCTACCCAGGGGCTAGATATGGTCTAACCTAGCCATTCTGTATTCTGTCTATTAAACAAGGGCAATAATTGTGTATCCCAGCACGCCTGTTTTCATTGGTCACATACTGTAGTTTTGATTTTAACCACATTTTCACAATGCAAGTTACAGTGTATGCATAAAGTACTTTAGAGGAGTGGTTCACCTTCACATACTTTTTACTTTTACTTTTTACTTTTACTGCACTGCCACTTACTGCCTGTTGCACGTCACCTGTTACCGTGTTGCACATGATTTTATGGTTTCATAGAAATTACTCACATTACCTGCACGTACCTCAACTGTTTATACCTCATGCCACTTGCACTATTTACAGGCAGATTCTCTTTACCATTATATCTCGTTTAACTGACTGACTACTATATTGAAGACGCACCTCTGAACATACATGCACAGTATCCTGGTTATTAGTCTTATCCTCATTTGGATCATATTATGTTATAATGTTTGAATGAAATTACTAAGCTGGATACTCATATCCCTGTATAAATGGCTCATGAACAGTGGGTAACATGATTGTCCATGATGCACATCAAAAATGAATCACTTGCTCCATGGTTCACATGCTAACCTTCCACTAAATTTCATTTAGACCAGTATTTTTAAAACCAGTGAACATCATGCAAAGTACATACATGACTGAAAACATTGCTGATGCTTACTTAAGCTTTGATAATAATGTTTTTTGTTTGTTTGTTTGTTTTTTTGTTTTTCATTTTCATTTTATTATTATTTTATTTAGGTCTGTACCTATTTTTTTCTTCTCCCTCAAGATGGTCAAAAAATCAAATATGCAATGCCAAAATACATGAAATGCTGAGGAGTCATTCCACCTTGTATATTCATGCTACATGTGCTGAGGTGGAGCAGGGTTACAAACAGGAGGCTCAGCTGGGTCGCTAATCACTGCCTGCATCATCTCTGTTTGGGGCTGCTACACCAGATCCCAGAGCGTTACAGTTTGTTTTATTACTATAAGACCAATAGTTAGAACACATTAAAACTAATGTGTGTGCGTGTGCGTGCATTCATGCATCTGTTTGTGTTGTAGGCCCCTGAATGATGACACTCCCCTGGGGCTGCGTAGGATCCTGTCCCAGTCCACAGACTCCCTCAGCTTCAGGACCAGAGCTATGTCAGTGGAGTCTCTCACTGATGATGGTATCAGAATATTCAGGCTATACATTGTAGTAAAATAATGTGATGTTAGTTTGTAAACAATCTTTGGATTTACTCTATCCCAGTGTCACAAATATAGTTATTACACCATAAGCTGTTTGCTTTAAAGGACAGTGGATTACACAAACTAACTTGATCATCCTTTCAAAAGTAACAAATAGGTGATTTTAATAAAGTGTTTATTTTGAGGTATAGCAACATCATTGTGACATGCATGCACAGACACGGAGCGGAAAACAAAGCAGAATGACTGAGAGCTCATGGGGAGATCAACAGGAGGACTGAACACTGTGGATGACTTTCCCTGAAAGAGTAAATGTATCCACTGTAAGGTGCAAAACATTGTTTTACCTTGAACAGGCAGCTGTACTTGTAATTCAATTCAATTCAATATTCCTTTATTTGTACCGCAAGGGGACAAACAAGTAATAGAAAGTTAGGTGAGATGGCGGTGTCAAAGTGTCAAAGAAATATAGTTAAGGTAAAAGTACAATATTTCCCTAAAATACGTAGTATAAAATGAAAATACTCAAGAACAATAACCTGTACTTAAGTACAGTACTTCAGTAGATATTACATTCCACCACTGGTGCCTGTAGCCCTGCCAACTCAGCTGTTAATCAAACATGTTCACGGGCCAATCCAGCTCATAGCGCTGGAGAATGAAAGAGCATTTTTGATGTATCACCAAACACATTTTTCTTCTTTCAACAAAATAAAATATTTTTTTTCACTGCAAGCAAGGATGATTAATTGTGTTTCAGCTTGACTTAAAGCTTGACATACTGACCAGTTATTTTTACAACCAGCTTCTTTATACTGTAATAAAGGCACAAGACAAAGATCAAGTTGTCTCCTTAGTATGTAAGTAAAGAGCAATAAAAAAAAAAAATGTCAGTCTGTGATTTTTTTATGCTGATGGAATTTTCTTGTTTAGGAGATATCTTCTATAACTCAGTGTTGGAGGAGATGGAGTTCGAGGGCCAGGACTTTAAGGCTGACTCATGGAGCATGGCGGTGGACAGCAGTTACTTGCAGACACACCGCAAAAATGTCATCAAGAGGCAGGATGTCATCTATGGTAAGAACATCATCCATTTTTAGCAATACTTTATCGTCCTTTTATTTTCTCTCCCATGGAGCAGACATTCAATTTGTTCTCATTAAAATCTCACATGATACTAATTACTGTACTGCTAGCTTTGATGCACATTTTATTTAAAAGAATACCATAAGCATTTCTTCTCATTGCATGTACTGTATGACTTCTACAGTCTGCTGTGTGATTTTTATGTGTGTGTGTGTGTGTGTGTGTGTGTGTGTGTGTGTGTGTGTGTGTGTGTGTGTGTGTGTGTGTGTGTGTGTGTTACCCATGTATTACTCACATAAATCTGTTTACACAATGGGAACTCGCCATATGTGTGGGGACAAAATGCAAGTCCCCATGATGTAAATCATAAAATTTTAGGGTGAAGATTTGGTTTAAAGTTAGGTTTAGGTAAAAGCACAGCACTCTTGGATCTTGGATTGAATAGATATTAAAACCCTTTCGTTTAAAATCAAAATCAAGAGATCCTTCTTAATAAGAATCCTTTAAAAAATTTAAAAAAAAAAATCTGGTTAAAACTATGTTTAAAGATGAAAGGTGGATTTATACAATGGTGCAGGTTGGCAGTGGGAACTTTGTATATTTATCAAAGCCCCCCATCTCTTCAGGGTCTCTGCAGTACCTTCTGGGGTTGTGAAAGGTTAAAAGGGGTTAGTGAGGGCAATAAATGAAAAAAAACAAAAAAAAAACAATTAGGTTAATAGTAAAATAATTAAATAATGGAATAAATAAGTGCAGAAAATAATAATAAAATCCAAAATTTTGGAGAGTAAAATCATATTTTAATAAGATCGAGGGTTAGGGTAATTGGGGTTAGGCAAGTGGTATTTATGGTTGGGGTGTGTCTCTAGGAAATTAATTTAAGTCTATGTAATGTCCCTAAAAGTGATGCAAACCTAATGTGTGTGTGTGTGTGTGTGTGTGTGTGTGTGTGTGTGTGTGTGTGTGTGTGTGTGTGTGTGTGTGTGTGTGTGTGTGTGTTTTCAATGTTGGTATACATCCTTCTTAGAGCTCATTCAGACAGAGTTGCACCACATGCGAACGCTGCATATTATGGAAAGGGTGTTCCGACAGGGCATGCTGGAGGAGCTTCAGCTGGACCCCAGCAGTGTGCATGCCATCTTTCCCTGCTTGGACCAACTGACCAGGATACATTCCCATTTCCTGGCACAACTTCT
This sequence comes from Chaetodon trifascialis, assembly GCF_039877785.1. Taxonomy (NCBI): domain Eukaryota; kingdom Metazoa; phylum Chordata; class Actinopteri; order Chaetodontiformes; family Chaetodontidae; genus Chaetodon; species Chaetodon trifascialis. The sequence goes on from NC_092072.1 coordinate 25,265,995, forward strand.
CCTGCGGCGCAACAGCAGCCTGCAGTCTGGATCCAGCTGCAACTTCACCATTCACCAGCTGGGAGACATACTGCTAGAGCAGGTGACTGCAATGCATTCTCATTTTCACACCAAGAAATGTCCCATTCAGACACAGCATTGGCACAGAACTGGAACCATTGTAATTTTGTGTCATTCTATGGTTTAGAAGTAGTCTACAACTATACAGAAAAACTAGTGTTTTATCAGTAACAACCAGAGGATAACCTGTGACAGTGTCATGAATATTCAGAACATCAGTCCAAAATGAAGGCATGCTCAGAAACCATGGTAAGACTTAAAATGAAGGTACACATATTAACTAGTTGCTCACTAGCATGCATATTAGGAGCATATTTTATCTGTATTAGTCACTATATAGAACTTAGTAATCCATCATTTTGGGGGGTACTGGATTAGGGTTTGTTACTGTCAATAAGTAGTAATTCTGAGTTTGTTAAAGGAAAACTTAGTTCACTTTGGCATAGTAGTTGTAGAATGTGATATTACAGGTCTGAAACACTGCCACTCAAAACAGCTTATGTGTCTGTTTTTCTGCCAGTTCTCAGGCCAGTGTGCAGACGACATGCAGAAGACTTATGCTGAATTCTGTAGTCGCCACTTGAAGGCTGTAAAATTGTACAAGGAACTGCTGGCCAGAGACAAGCGGTTCCAGTGCTTCATACGGGTAAGACCAAACAAAAAATGTAGAACATATTAAAATACACAGCATGCGGTGCATCAGAAATTGAAAATATTATATATAATGTTTATAATTATATATTATAAATGATATCACATATACTTATATAAATATTATAATATATGTATTGTTTTATGTTATATTGTAAATTTGTAAATACATTTGTAAATTATTCCTTATCTTTATTCATTTGTTAACTATAAATTCCACAGCCCCACCAATAAATAATTAAGTCCAGCTGTCTCCAGCAGTGTCTCTGAAAAAAAAAATAAAAAGAAAAAAAGAAAAAAATGTCAGCCACATTTGGAATAAATATGTTATTGTTTCTCTTCTGCTTCTATCCTCTATCTGCTCTGTTTTACTGGACCTTGTCACTGTTTTGACAGAGGTACAACTTAGCCTTTGCCTCATATCGGCGTAGTGATGTTCAAGCATTGTTTTTAAATGCTCAGATCTTTCTCAAGTTTTCTTTACAAAGGTCCAAACCACCTCTGCTTCTGTCATACAATAACTGGAAATTACTCTCCAAAGGAGTTATTTGCTCCAGGAAGCCTCACTGTGGAAGTGATATGCCATATCACCCTTGTCTGGCTGTTGGATCGAGGTTGAAGCCAGAAGACAAATTGAATTTTTGGAGGTGAATTGGTGAGAATGACTGCATTACCAGGAGCCTCTGCAGTAAAAAAGAGCCTACTCTGACCCTTTTTGTAGAGAGCTGTAGAGTTCCTGGTCCAGTCCAGTTTGCTGTGGGCAGCCAGGTATTTGTACTCTTGTACAATCTCCACCATTTTGCTGCTAATGGAAATTGGAGTAGTGGGAGTCCTGGATCTCCTGATATCCACCTCCAGCTCCTTTGTTTTGTTGATGTTGAGCTGTAGGTAGTGCAGCTCACAAAGTCCACAAAACTGTTGACCACCATTTGATACTCCATCACATCCTCCCCCTTGATGCATCCAACAACTGCAGAGTCATCACAGAGCTTCTGTAGATGGCAGGTAAAGGACAGATCAGCACAAACCTGAGTCTCCAAAACAGTGTTCAGACGGCAGAGTGGTGAGTGCTTAAAGGGGGTGGCTTGGCAGAGCCAGTTTGCCAGGGGCTGCACCTGGGCAGCAAGCAGATGGACTTCCGAATGGATAAATTCCAAGATCTGTAGAAGGCCACCGGTAATGGACGAGAACTGCTTGCCGGTGGATGGTCTTGTGGGTAGAATCAGAATCAGGTGATTTCATACCTAACAGATGGTACTCTAAATACTCAGTGTTGCAGACAGGTATGTGTGGCAGGAAGCTTGTTGCTGAGGGGTGGGTGTGGGAGTCATGTCAAAGCTGAAGGAAACACAGGGGGATGCTGGAGGGTAGGAAGAGAACAGCAGGCTCTGGGATCACAGGAAAAACTAACAAGAGAAGAAGTACATTTTAAATCTTTGTTTTTATTGAAGTACAATAGGCAAATCTAAAAGATTTTAACATCTCGATATTGTTACTTTTCTTCTTATTTTTCAAGTTGATTTGTGTTATCTTTCTGTTACTAACAATGGTTGTTTGTATCCTCAAATACAAAAAAATAAATAAATAAAAAATGAAAAAAAGTGACGAACTTACAGCTGCAATAAATTTGTCTGTATGTGTGTCTGTCTGTGGCCAGCGGGTGACTCGAGGACCCTTGCTACGTTGCCACGGTGTTCAGGAATGCATCTTATTGGTGACTCAGCGGATATCCAAGTATCCTGTCCTTATCCAGCGAATTCTGGACAACACCACCGGTGAATCTCCCAAGTCATGGAACATCCAGATAATACTTACTGTACATGTTTACATACAACAAAGTAAAACCAGGAAGCAAGAGGATTGTGTACAGAAAAGATGACAAAAAAGACACTAAGCATATCCACAGCCTTGCATTTGACAGCTTTTAGCAACAAATTTGTGGAATATTCAGATTTTTCAGATATCTGTTTTCCAGCATGGATAAGCCATTGAGTCAGCCATTTTCCTCCTGCTACACTATAACTGTCACCCACTGTTTTAAAAAAGGTATGATGTTGTAATGTCTCAGAACCTTTATCCTGTTTTGGCCAAAATGATCATGATCAATCACAACGCGTGTACACATCGTACTGCTGCACTTAAAATAGTTAGACAGACAGTTAGACTTCTAACAGAAGTTAGAGTTTAGTTTTGTGACAATTTTATATATGATCAACTCCCACAATTCAAAATGTCTCCAAAAGTTAATAGTGGATTCACAGGAGAGATGTTTTGGTCTGTCTATAAACAGATTAATGACTGACTGGTTTCTACATTGTGTCTTTTGCCTTATGTTCTTGTAATTCCAGAATTTTCTTATTTGTTTGTTTCTCTAACAGATGATGAAGAGGAAGCTTCTTCTCTGGCCCAGGCTCTCTTGATGATAAGAGAACTTCTAAGTTCAATAGACCAACAGGTACCAAAGTACTGAGGGAGTATCATATTTACCATAACATAAAATAGTTGTGGCTATTAGCACCTTTCTTTTCTTTTTGAGATCCTTATGACATTCTGTTACATCGGTAATACATTGTATTTAATCTTTCCTTAATTGCGAGACAAAATACAGAAAAGTAACATGACAACACAATGAAAACCGAATCAGAATCAGAATCAGAATCAGAAAAGCTTTATTGCCAAGTACGATTTTACACATACGAGGAATTTGCTTTGGTGAGGTTGGTGCATGACACATCTATTAAAAAGAAGCTATTAGAAAAGTAAAAAATATAACAGTAAGAAAATAATATAAAAATAAGTCAAAGATATAACAATAGTAGAAACTGTAACAGTAAGTAAAAAATTTAACAATAAGAGCGTTAATGTAACGCATATGGTTATGGCAATGTCAATGACAAGCAGAGTCAGAGGTAGAGTGTGAAGAGTGTCGGGGGGGTTCCGGGCCTTGTTAATAAGGAGTGTCTCAAAGAGTTTATGTACGGGGTGGGGGGGATCAGCCACAATCTTTCTTGCACGCCTCAGGGTCCTGGAGGTGTACAGGTCCTGAAGAGACAGAAGATTGCAGCCGATCACCTTCTCTGCAGACCGAATGACATGCTGCCCTTGTCCTTAGCAGTGGCAGCAGTGTACCAGATGGTGATGGAGGAGCTCAGGATGGACTCAATAATGGCTGTGTAGGAGTGCACCATCATTGTCTTTGGCAGACTGAATTTCCTCAGCTGTCATAGGAAGTACATCCTCTGCTGTGCTTTCTTGATGAGGGAGCTGATGTTCGGTTCCCACTTGAGGTCCTGGGAGATGATAATTCCCAGGAAACAGAAACTCCACTGAGGGTGGTGTCGTCCGCAAACTTCAGGAGCTTGACAGACTGGTGACTGGAGGTGTAGCTGTTTGTGTACAGGGATAAGAGCAGAGGAGAAAGAACGCAGCCCTGAGGGGATCCGGTGCTGATGGTCTTAGCGTCGGAGATGTGTTTCCGCAGCTTCACGCACTGTTTCCTGTCAGACAGGAAGTCTGTAATCCACCTGCAGGTGGAGTCAGGCACGCTCAGCTGGGAGAGCTTCTCCTGAAGCAGGGTTGGGATGATGGTGTTAAAGGCAGAACTGAAATCCACAAACAGGATACTAGCATAGGATTCTGCGGAGGAAGAGGTGGAGGGCCAGGTTGACTGCGTCGTCTACAGATCTGTTGGCTCTGTAGGGAAAATGCAGGGGGTCCAGGAGAGGGTTGGTGATGTCTTTGAGGTGTGAGAGCACAAGGCGCTCAAAGGACTTCATGACCACAGAGGTCAGGACGACAGGTCTGAAGTCATTAAGTCCTGCGGTGCTTGGCTTCTTGGGAACTGCGATGATGGTTGAAGACTTGAAGCAGGCCGGCACATAACATGTCTCCAGTGAGGTGTTAAAAATGTCTGTGAACACTGGAGACAGCTGATAAGCGCAGTGCTTCAAGGCGGATGGGGAGACAGAATCCAGCTGCTTTCTGGGGGTTCTGTCTCCTGAAGAGTTTGTTGACGTCCCTCTCATGAATGGAAAGAGTTGTCACTGAGGTGGGTGGGGAGGGTGACGGCGGGTCCTTTAAGGTGGGAATTGGTGGAGGCGACTGGAGCTGGAGCTGTTGGGATGTGTCGTGGGGGATGGTTGCTGGACTGTCCCTTAGTCTTTCAAAGTGGCAGTAGAACTGGCATCAGGTCGTTGGCTAGGCGTCGATCATTGATGGAGTGGGGGGCTTTAGGCTTGTAGTTGGTAATTTGCCTTAGCCCTTTCCAGACAGACGCAGAGTCGTTAGCTGAGAAGTGGTGTTGGGGCTTCTCAGAGTACAGTCGTTTAGCCTCTTTCACTGCCTTACTAAACTTGTACTTCACCTCTTTGAATCTGTCCTTGTCCCCCCTCCTGAAGGCCTCTTCCTTTGCCAACCTTAGCTGTCCGAGTTTGGCTGTGAACCAGGGTTTGTCATTGCTGTAACTCACCCTGGTGCATGATGGAACACAGCAGTTCTCACAGATGCTGATGTAGGACATCACAGCCTCCGTGTACTCATCCAGACTGTTGGTAGCAGTCCTGAACACATCCCAGTCAGTAGAGTCGAAACACACCACTGAGTGGCCGAATGCGGCGTGGGTGAGGGCGTGATAAGCATCCCGGACAGTGATCCAGAATATTCTCCTCTCTGCATTTAATAAACTGTCTGTATTTGGGGAGTTTGTGAGTGAGGTTACCTTGTTAAAGTCGCCAAGGACAATAACTAAAGAATCCGGGTTTGTCTGCTCCACACACAGTATCTGGTCGGCGAGCGTGCGCTGTGCGTCCTGCACGTTAGCCTGCAGTGGGATGTAAACAGCAACCAGAATGAATGAAGCAAACTCACGGGGTGAATAAAAAGGCTTACAGAATGTGAATATGAATATGAAGAAAGATTCCAGGTCAGGAGAACAGTGCTGCTGGATCACTGTCACGTCGTTGCACCAACCACTATTGATGTAGAAACAGATTCCTCCACCTTTAGTTTTGCCGGAAAGTTCTGTGTCTCTGACCGCGCGGAAGAGTTGGAAGCCAGCCAGCTGTAGGGCAGAGTCTGGAATTAATCCACAGGTCCACGTTTCGATGAAGCACAAAACCGCAGATGAGGAAAAGTCCCTGTTTTTATCTGACAGCAGTTGTACACTAGACAATTAACAAAAGTTTAGTCAAAGAACAAGATAATGTTAGTTGTTCAATACTGTATTGATTTGATGTTGGCCAGTGTGTGTGTGTGTATGTGTGTTTGTGCACACTGACTGGAAAGTACCGCTCAGAGGATCTCAAATATTTTACTAAGGTCCACTTAAAGGACATGATTTTTATTACATTATTTTTATTAAAAAATAATATTTCATCAATTAATTATTGTCACATCTCTTTTGATTGGGCCAGCATGAAACAGGCGCAGACAATGCTCAGACAGAACACGCTCTCCAGCAATTAATGTCACCATAAGCACAATGTCAGTGACAGGGGAAAAAGCCACATTAAAATCACATAGGATTGCTGTTAATGACACTGTTACACACAGAAAATGTTACAATTCATAATGTATTGTAGCCTAGTCATAGCACAAGGTAGGGCAGGGTTAGTCCTCAACTGCATTTGTTCAAGGGCCAAAATTTTTCTGTGGGGGCAGGACTCTTACCAAAAAAAAGAAAGAATAAAGAAAAAGAAGGCAGATTAGCCTATTATTATTTAATAATTTAACCTTCTTACAAAAGTAAAGTTATTTGTAAGAGTCTATATCAGTGTGAACAAACCTCTGCCAAGGAGGCAGTCAGTGCTCAATACATAACCCACAGATCAACTATGAATGAGTCCTTGGGCTCTATTTCCGATTCTGCCGCTGGCACGGCACAGGCACGGCGCACATTCAGGTCCGCTTTGCCGATGGGGCGTGGCAGCGCAGGGAGGGGAGAAGGCAAGGAGTGTGGAAAGTTACTGATCATCAGATGTTTTTTGAACTGATGTAACTGCAAATACTCACTTAATGGCAAAGCTGGGCAGCGAAGCGCTCCCTCCTCTCCCGTACGCTCTGCTGCTCTCCCAGTTGACACAGAACATGCAGTTCATCCTCTCTCCTAGAATTCGCCTGGATGAACGAGTCATATGTTGACCCGGGGAAATTGGCTTACACGTTTGTCACCAGGCAATTTGAGTCACAGATCACCAGACATCCCTGTTTCACCTGTGTACATTCGGTCAGATTGAGTGACCATTATGCGTGCCAAACACACTTGCGATGTGGTCAGATAAGATACTGATCAAAATATATAAATTTAGGTCTGACTGTATGTGCTGACTCAGATAGTTGCATTGAATCGTGGTTGTTGCTAATTATTGATCGCAGTGAAATGCCAGACACTGTGGAAAACTGTCTGTGAGGTATTGGTGACGTGGGCGCATGACTGTTGGCTGATTATGCCGACACCTCCCCCTACTGCACTGCAACGCCCATCCTGGCATACCTCTGTGCGCCTCGGTTTACCAAAATACCAAGTGAGCTGTGTGCCTGCCTGCGCTGCAGGCCGCCGCCGGCGGAGTCGAAAATAGAGCCCCTTTTCTCTACTAAAAACTCCTCATCTGGGACCCAATACACAGTTGGCCAATGAAAATGAACTCAAGCGAATTTGTTAGACTCAAAACTGGAGGGGAATGCGGCAGGAATGCGTGACCTGCGAGTCACTAGTTGATCACGGGCTGGGTCCACACCAACAGTATTGGGTATGTTATAGGGTTGTCCCGATCCGATCACCTGATCGGAAATCGGGGTCTATCACGTGACTGCAGACTCGATTGGAACTTGGACGTTATGTCCCGATCAGGTATCGGATAAATATCGGGTATCGAGTCTGTGTCTGTGACAGATGCCACTGAACAGTGCTTGCGCGGAACACGGTAGCACGTAGCAGATTGTTTTGAAGCTGAGGCGTGTGATATGCTGCTACTATGTCGGCTGTGTGGAAATATTTCAAAGTTAACGACGAGAACAATGCAATTGCAAACTGTGAGATATGCAAAATCGGGATCTTGAGAGGTGGGAAGGACAAAGCTGCTTTTAACACCACACACTTGATACGACCCCTCAATACACTGCACTCCAGTTTACAATACGCTGCACTGAGAATACGAGTTAGGAGTGCAGTTACAAAAAGTTCCAAACTGGCCTTGATAACAGTCACTTTTATTTGCTCATTTGTTTGCATTTGATATTTTGATGCTGTAGGGGAACTACCTTAATTTGATGTTGCATTCGTTGATAAAATGACGGGGCACCACCTTCCTCAGCTAAGAAGGACTGCAGAAATTAACTACTATAACGCTGATAAAATACTAACGAATGAACTAACAAAAAACACTCTGAAAATCTGAAGTGTAAACTCTGGATACAGGGATCGTATATATTCAGTTCAAAAGGACACCGTCTAACCAGGATTTAAATTACTTTGCATACTTTGCAGTATGCGCTACTTTTGTATTACTTTAACCAAAATAATTGCAGAAATATGACCATCATTATATATTACGGTTTTATTATGGTATGTAACAATTACACTAGCTACGATTGCCTCAGCATCACCTGGTCTCTATGGCAATGTTAGCTTGCTCATCAGATGTGTTTTTCCTACTTGTATGTCTCACACAACAGATACGCTCTCATTTTCCTCAATACATCTCAGCTGTATTCTAAATGCAAGGTTTATACAAAGAGCTTGCTGTTTTATATTCCAAAATAAAATGTTACTACTAAAATTACTGTTGTTAAGGTCCGGAGTCACCCCTGTACTGTTAGGCTTGGCTCCAATTTATAAGCTACTGGACTCAATGTACAGATCAGGAGACAGGAGTATCAGAAAAATAACCCAAATTTATTTACAATAATAACAAAAAGCGGTAACACTTTACTTGAAGGTACCGTCATAAGAGTGACATGATATTGTCATAAGAGTGACATGACACAGTCATAAACATGTCATAAACATTATGTCAATGTCATTAAACGTTTATGACTGTTGTCATTAAGTGTCATTCGATTTGGTAATGACAAGTTGACATTATTTTGGTTGTCTTCATTATGACAACTTGACATTAATCAAGGTGACATAACCAGAATTTGTCTTTGTCATGACAACTTGACATTAAATTTCTTTGTGATGTCATTATTATGACAACGTGACATTATTCAAAGTGACATTACTAGAAAATGTCTTTGTCATGACAACTTGACATTAAATTTGTTTGAGATGTCCTTATTATGACAACGTGACATTATTCAAAGTGACATTACTAGAAAATGTCTCTGTCACGACAACCTGACATTAACGAAATATCATGAAGGATAAACTGACTGTCATGACATCATTATGACAATGTAATGAAGAAATTCTTTGACCTAAAGTAAAGTGGTAGCATTTTGATCTGTCATTAACATATCATGAAGGATAAACTGACTGTCATGACATCATTATGACAATGTAGGCTAATGAAGAAATTCTTTGACCTCAATTAAAGTGGTAGCATTTTGTGATCTGTCATTATCATAGCATGATGGATAAACTGACTGTCATGACATCATTATGACAATGTAATGAAGAAATTCTTTGACCTAAAGTAAAGTGGTAGCATTTTGATCTGTCATTAACAGACATATTTAAGGGTTTGAGTAAAGATAGCCATGACAAAATCTCCACCTTCACAGAGAGGTGTAGGGAAGCCATAACAGCAGAAATGGCGAGCACGCTGACGCACAAAAAAATGCAGGTGAACTACTGCCGATCACTTACAAAATGACCTAGTCATTAGACAATTAGTCTATAGTTTTTATTGTTGTTCATGTCTTGTTAAGAAACTTTTTTCCAGTATTTGTGTTTGCTTGTTTTGTAGCAATGTTGCAGTTATTGCAGGCCCAGAAGTCACAATGTATGCCAGCAATAGCTGGTTAAGTTTGATTTGAGTCATTAGACCTCTAGATTTTGAGTTAATTTTGATATTGTTGATAGATACTGGTCAGGAGCAGCAAAGCATTCTGTAAGGGTGAACAAAAGCAGCTTTTACCCATTAGTTCGAGTAAAAATGGTAAGGGAAATACATGCAACATGTTAATGGTCAGTAATTATGACATGAGTGTTGAGCAGAAGAGGTTTCTAAGCACATTGTAACGTGTATAGTATAATGTTGTGACCTTGTGTCGTGATAATGATGATGACAGCCAGTTCATATGTTCATGAGAAAATAAAATTGTCAATGATATTATAATAAAAACATTGTTATAATGATGTCATAACAGTCAGTTTATCCTTCATGATATGTTAATGACAGATCAAAATGCTACCACTTTACTTTAGGTCAAAGAATTTCTTCATTACATTGTCATAATGATGTCATGACAGTCAGTTTATCCTTCATGATATGTTAATGACAGATCAAAATGCTACCACTTTACTTGAGGTCAAAGAATTTTGTCATTACATTGTGATAATGATGTCATGACAGTCAGTTTTTGGTATTCTGTCAAACATCAATGACCAAGTGCTAGAATTGGTCTTTAACCTTGCACAGCATTTTTCTATTTTCTAGTAATGTCACTTTGAATAATGTCACGTTGTCATAATAAGGTGTAGGGGAACTACCTTAATATGATGTTGCATTCGTTGATAAAATGATGGGGCACCACCTTCCTCAGCTAAGAAGGATTGCAGAAATTAACTGCTATAACTAACAGTAAACCAGTCTGATAACCTGAAGTGTAAATTCTGGATACAGGGATCGTAGATATTCAGTTCAAAAGGACACCGTCTAACCAGGATTTAAATCAAAATATCATTTATTAAGCAGAATTATGGATAATGAGTGATATATCATGAATAATACGACAGAAGATATGAGGTGATATGACAGAACACACAAGAAACTTATGGCAACACAATGGTAAATAAGTTGGCGATAGTGAGAAGTAGTTGAAAGGGAATAATGGGGACGTGAACGTAGAGTTAATGGATTAAACGATTAATGGAGAGAATTTGGACGAACTGACCGTCTCTTAACCTCACGGACCAACTCTTATTCAAACCTGCTCAGCGTGGTACTTGATTGCTGGTGTCCCGTGAGTTCTGCTCCGAACTAACTCGAAGACGTTCCAGATGTTCGTCTGTGGCTCGGTCTGTTTGGTGGTCCGGTGGAAGGCCCAGGCACACCAAGGTGAAGAGCTGATGCTGAATGGTGACGTCTCTGGAACTGGTTCTATGGTGTCGGTTACAGATGAGGGACGGCTCCAGATGGTTGTTAGCCGGACCAAGGATCAACAGCTGGCCGCAGGGTTTGGTTCGGTTGCGTCCGTGACGGATTATTTTAGACTGATAGTACAAATTAAGAGTCTCTTCGATGGCCGGTCGAAGAAGGCTACAAAATTAGCATTAATTGCCTAAATTTACTGATGTTAAAACAAAACGTTTGGCTAAAAAAAGGTTAACTTGAAAGCTTACGGCAAATCATAAGAATACGTCACCTGAAGATAACTTACGCTACTCAGGATGGCTTTGAGTCGCTCGAAGACGAAAAACTTAAAGAGCAAAATGACTGTGCAAAACTTAAGACAAAGAAGAAAGGAAAAAGAATTCAGCTGAGAGTAACTAGACGTAGAAAGAAGAAAAATAAAAACAGAACTAAGACATAATGTAACATAACTTAAGACAAGACTGAGTAACACGCACTGAATTTTCGCTGCATCCGCAGCTGTTTAAATCTCGCTCCGGGGCGGGCTTAATCATTAGACCGTCCTTCGCGAGGGATGCTTCGTTGACGCGCAATTTCATTTTTTACGAGGCGAGGAGTAACTAATGAGTTACATGAGGGCTCATCTGCTTCTCACTATGGTCAATCACATATAATTTCAGTGACAAATTTTCAATGACATTTCAACATTGTTCATAATACACATTAGGCCACTCTTATGGGTGGATGAAAATTCTTCAACAATAATCAAGACAACAGTTCCTAACGCTCATTATAATATGACAACATTTAACCATGGTAAGACGACAATTTCAAATATTCATTGGCATACATATATATATGATTGTTCAAGGGACAATTATCATATTATATCAATAAAATTATAGTGAGGTGGACTACATTTGCCCGAAATGATTATCATCCTTATGATTATTCCTTAATAAAAGTCTCATAAAGCACAATCAACTTCAAACCCTACGAACCGTTAGATGGTAGGAAGGCTCCATGGCAGAGCCTCAGGCAAATCTTAAAATAAGGTTAGATTCACAGCTTTGTCATTTACAAACCTAAGGACATGAGAGAACATGGGCATTATGCAGATCATGGGTTTAGTCATGTGAATATATCCAGCGTTGAGTCAGACAGAGATGCAATTGTCCGGGTATACCAAGAAACAAAGTCCTCCGACTTACAAAAAGTTCATTTCAAGGTTGGCTAATTTGCAACCCATCAGCAGACTCGGTTTGTGGATTCAGTTGAAACCTGGCCTTTGTTCTTCCCAGCCGGCTTTATTGTATTGAGTCCTTGGGCTATTGGGGGAGTAATTAGCATTGAGTGGGACATCCTGGGTAGGAGATAGGCGTTGACCTTTTGGCTCTCTTCCTTCAACGTGCGAGAAGAGTAGTTTACTGAGCCAGACATCCTGTCTCTCTTCGAAATCAGATTGCATTATAGGTAAACCAGATGGTCTATAATTCAATCAGTTGGCGGGTTTACACCTCCATTTCTCTTGAGTATTGCCAAAAAGGAGGGAAAGAAGGGGTCAGTTGGTGGCTAGTTCTGCTACAAAGGACATCTCAAACAAATTTAATGTCAAGTTGTCATGACAAAGACATTTTCTAGTAATGTCACTTTGAATAATGTCACGTTGTCATAATAAGGACATCGCAAACAAATTTAATGTCAAGTTGTCATGACAAAGACAAATTCTGGTTATGTCACCTTGATTAATGTCAAGTTGTCATAATGAAGACAACCAAAATAATGTCAATTTGTCATTACCAAATCGAATGACACTTAATGACAACAGTCATAAACGTTTAATGACATTGACATAATGTTTATGACATGTTTATGACTGTGTCATGTCACTCTTATGACAATGTCATGTCACTCTTATGACGGTACCGTCAAGTAAAGTGTTACCCAAAAAGCGCACTAATAAGGAATGGAAACAAGAAACACAAAGCGCATTTTGAAGGAGTGGGAACGATAACCAAAAATGCACTCAATGAGTGGACAGAGAAACAAAAGGCACACTTTGCGAGTGGAACGAACAATTCTCCACGTGGGAGGCTGAGGCTGGGCAAAGGCTGAATGTGGCTGGTAGGCACTGTGAACAGACAGAGCACAGGTGAGGCAAAAGAAAAATGCCACTGACAAAATACTGAGATCGCAACTAGGCAATGACTGGAAGTACTCCCTGGGCACGGTTCTGGAAAACTCATGGGAGAGATCAGGATAATCCAGCAACCACTTTAGCTCAGTGTCTTCCTTAAATACCTGAGCTCCAATCAGGCTCATGCACTCCAGGTGCGCTGCCGGAGATGTGGGGCCAGCTGAGTGCAGGGAAGCACCCAGTTGAGACAGACAGAGGAACAGAAAGACAAACACATAACACTAGGGAAAAGGGAAACAGAGAACACTGGGAGCAGACAGACGTAGCAGATCCTCACATGTACAGGAAGTACTGAATCGTTTAAAGGGTCTGATCCTCAGACGTACACATCTGACGTCTATTATCCTAATAGGGTACAACTGAGGACTGTTTAAGCTGGTGACGAGGGGACACATGTAGCTTCCAACTGCCTATGTCTCGGTGCCCACCCTGTGTCCTCGTATACTTCACCTAACTGAATAGCCTCTCGTCAGAAATAGTTAACAGCCACACCCAATGTCTAGGACAAAGAGGTAGTACCACACTTTGTCCCTCACTTGGAGCTCTCCATGTGACTCTTTTTGGTCATAATAGGCTTCAGAGTGCATCAGAGAATGAACAAGAAAGCCCAGGACGACAAAGGATAGATGGGCATGAGAAAGATGTGTGACACTTGGAGTGTGTTCAAGAGCCATGGCGAAGAGGAGAGGAACCACATGCTCAGAAAGAAAGAAGACAAGGTTATGAATTGCAGGATACTGCGCTTGGATGGGCAAGAGGTCGTTGGTGAAAGCAGATGTGGCAGAAGCAATGGGGCTTGGTCCTGCAACAGTAGCAGAGACCATCGGTTGAGGCGGAGTGACAATGCAGACATTGGGTCGGGAGGGTGGGGAAAAAGGTCCGGTTTAAAGTTATCAGGGTCAGGGGGAGTTCTTCCTCAACCCCTGTCAGTGACCAAAGGACGTTGTGGACTGTATCCACTGGAGTGTCCAGTCCAACCAGTACATCGCTGCAGACATAGATATTGTGTGGCAGATTGTGGCATGTCTTTTGGTCGCAAATTTGGTTAGGGTCAGCAAGCATAGACTTGATGACTGATGATCCCAAATTTTGAATTGAATACAATGATCAAATTGTAAGTGCCAGTTAACCTGACTAAGAAAGGAAATGATGAAATGAGTAATTTGAATTTAAAAGATATTAAATAAGAAAAATGTGATACAGTTAAGTTAATACAGCTCACAATATCATTAATTGCATACAAAAATTGAATAAGAGCATCCACAAGAGGGAGGTATTATGTTTCTGTCTTTCTTAAATAGTTAACCTCACACTGTGGTTATCTTTACACACAGTAGAAGAAGACAAGGGTTCAATACACTGAAATTGCTAAGGGTGGCGCTGGAGAGTTACAAGGGGGTCAATGCTCTGAACAAGCGGCAAACAAAGGAGGTGGGCGCATTTCAATTCAATTCAATGCAATATTCCTTTATTCGTCCCACAAGGGGAAATTCCAGTTTCACAGCAGCACCAATAAAGTGGATAGAGTGGTAAAAGACAAGTGCATGCATGTTTAGGGGTTAGCTGTTCTGGCTAACTGATGTCAGTAGGGTTCCAGCACTCACAAACTTTACATTGGCAGATACAAACAAGCAACAGCAGTTTCCAACACACAGTCAACTCTTACTATCAGAAACCTTAGAGAGAATGTTAACCACGTTTGATTCAGCTGTCTATTCTCCAATTTCCACACACTCTCAAGTTAACTTTAGCTTCTTAGCAACGGGTTAACGAGTAATGTCTGGATAATGGATCTATGGCTGCTCAACAGGCGCTGTAACAAGTTAAGATTCAACAAGATAAAATAAGCACGGTGGCTTTTCTTTAATTCTCTTTTCAACACAGGTCCGTTCGGACACTCAAATCAGCACTTCGGCTCAGCCAGATTCACTGGACTGTAATCAGATCGCTATTACAATCAATCAATGAGAGTTCACTCTTGTATCGGCAGTTAATCGCATTCACCAAACTAGCAGTCGTTTCTTTTGAAAGAGTCTACACCCTCACTGCGGTCAGCAGCCATCCCGTATCAGGGAGCTAATCTGATACAAAGACACGGAGGTTCTGTAATAATCCAAACTTGCTGGAATCTCACAGCCAAGCCGAACTAAGATAGGACACATCTATAACCCTGGAGCATGACAGCAGTTATAATGTGCCAATAGGCCTTTCATTCAGAGCTCAAAATATCATCAGGATGTGGTTAACTCACACTTAAAGATAAAAACACATATATTGCTTGTACACAGGTTGAAATGCTCTCACACAAAGTCACAGTTCACCAAAGCAGCACACAAGCCACAACTACACCAAAGCAGCGCACATAAGATTCTCAGTTGAGGTTCAGCACAGATACGATACGATGAAGCCTTAATTACTGAATAAAACAATTTAAATCAGCGTCACATGGGGCACCAGAATATGTAGGGGAATCAGCTTAATTTAATGTTACATTTGTTAATGAAATACCAAGGGCACCAACCTTCCTCAGCTTAGAAGGATTTTGTTGATTAAATTTTGTAATGCTGATATAATGCTAACGAATGAACCAACAGTAGATCAGTCTGATAATCTGAAGCGTAAACTCTTCATACAGGGATCGTTTATATCCAGCTCAAAAGGACACCGTCTTACCACAACTTGAATGTAAAATCTTATTTATTAAACACAATGGGGACTAATGATTAATGGGTGATATGAAGAAGAAGAAGAAACGTACTTTATTGATCACATCACACAGTGAGTTAGTTGCACACTACACGCCATGCTTCTCGTGAAATTATATTTCCGCATTTGACCCATCCTTGGACTGTCGATCCTCCGCGGCAGACCAGGAGCGGTGGGCTGCCAGCTGCCAGCCGATGCCGATGGTCAGGTGGTGATCTTCTTGCATGTTTTTAGTGGGGGTTATTACGGAGGAAACCCCGGGTGAACATGGGGAGAACATGCAAACTCCACACAGAAAGGCCCCCTTTTTTCCTCGAGCAGCAGTACCAGAGGCATGGTGGACACGCCACCAGCGCCACAGCGGGATTCGAACCGGGGACCTTCTAGCTGTGAGGCGACAGTGTTACCAACTGAGCCACCGTGCTACCCAATGCTACCCATATGAAGTAACACAAACAATTGCAGAGAGAAACTTATGGCAAAACAATGGCAGAATGAGTCTGGTGATAGTGAGAAGTAGTTAAAAAAAATGGGGATGCAAATGTAAAGTTAATTTCTTGAATGAATCGAGAGAATTTAGGCAAACTGACAGTATCATAACTACACGGACCAACTCTTACTCAAACCCGCTTGAGCATGCCTACTTTGCCAGAGACGCTCCGGTCGAGGTCTGCTCTGAACTGACACGAAGAGGCTTTAAGCTGCCGTCCGTGGCTCCGATCTGCCGGACGAATCAGGCAAGTCACGTTTGAGAGCCGATGTTGGACAGGGATGTTTCAGGAGCTGAAGATCTACGGTGTCAGTTACAGGCGAGGAACGGCTTCTGATGGTTGTCTAACCAGCAGGTCAGCAGCTGTTTCAGTTGAGTTAGCGACCGTATGGCAAGACCTTGGATTAATAACAATATGAATTCGAGTCTCTTCGATGGCTGGTCAAAAAGTGTCTCCAAAATTCTTATTACGTGACTAGAATTTTACTAATAAAAAACATGTCATGCAGCTTCACGTGGCGAGGAAAAATTAACTACTACCAAAAAAACTAGAAAAGTTCATTTTCTGAAGAATGAAATCAAGCTACCCGGCATGACTATGAGCAGCAACAAAAGACTGAGAAAACGATGGAACAAAAAAAACAAGTGAACAAGACTAAAGACAAAAGAGAAGATGAAACGAACGCAAAAACAGATCTGAACGAAGACTAAAAGGAAACTAGACTAGAATGACCATCCACTGCACGCTGCAGACGGTATATTGCTCCAGGGCATGTCTAATCACCAATAGACTGTTGCGCATGTGGGATGGCTTTCAGGGGAGCCATGTGATCTCAACTTATGGAGCGAGAATCAACTAATGATTCTTACAAGGGACTCATCTGCTTCTCACTGTGGTCAATCACATATATGTGACCAGCCACGAGAAAACCAGCAACAAGTCTCCCAGGGGGCATTTTGAGTTATTTACAGATTTTGAAAGTGTAGTTTCTAAGCTTTCCAACAATGTCTAACACATAGAAATCTGAAAATATTTGAAGAAGATTTGAATGTAGGCACTCCTCAAACTAGTTTGAGTGAGAAATCCGGCCTGAAAGATTCTCACCTACCGGGAGAGCCAGGTAAAACAGTGCTGCTCATTGCATCTCATCTCCTCAGAATATCTTAAAAAAAAAAAAAAGAAAAAAAAAGAAAAAAAAGAAACAATATTTTACTAGATTAGAGGTGGCAGTTTCAATTTCAATTTCAATTTTATCTGGTCATCTGGTTGCCCTTACAATTCACTGGCATGGAAGAGAGTGAAGTTCAGCAGGAATTTTGTCCCCTCTGCCATAACAGAGCTGAACAGAACACCCAGACCGTAATGCAATTGTGCCTGAGTTTGTGTGCTTCTGTATGTAAAGTTTGAGATTGGGCTGGTAGTGGATGTATGGTGTGCGATTCATGTATTTGTCAAATTTGATGTATTCTGTCCAGTTTAATGTATTTGTGTACTCTGAGGTTGTATAGAAGATGGAAACAATTTTCCTTGCAGAAGGACAAATAAGTCTAAATATAATCTAAATAGAATTGTCCTACTATAATCCATTTAAACTGAATCAACTTTGTGAGGTTCATTCATGCTCATTAATGCTGTCTTTTGGACTTGAAATGGAAGATGACTTTTACGCTGGTTGGTAGATGGAGGACTTGGAGAAAACACAGCGGCTGCAAGAGATCCATGCCAAGCTGGACCTGCGGGCTGAAACAAGAGTAAGGGATGGGGGACTATTCAAGCCTGGAGAGTTGCTCCGCCGGAGACTCGTCCATGAAGGGACCCTGTTATGGAAAACCCCAGGAACCCGACTCAAAGGTAAGCCACCTGTTTCTTAACAAACTTAGGCACACCTGTCAACCCTCCCGTTTTCCCCGGGATTCTCTGGTATGCTACTGTTCTCTCTTACTGTCATCCTATTTAGGTATTTCCTGTATTTCTAAGCTTTTGAAAAAAAAAAAAAAAAAGTTGACAGAGGGCATATCTACCTATTTGAGGTTGATCTGATATCCCCATCCCTGCCAACATGGGGATGTCAGATTGTGCGCCATGTTTGCTACATTCCACTCTGGTATCGTAGGTGGCAGTATGTAGAGCCTTAGCTAATTAGCTGTAACATCTAGTGGTGAGAAGTCATTCACCCACCAATAAAACTAGAAGAAGAAGAAGAAGAAGAAGAAGAAGAAGAAGAAGAAAGCTGGACTGCTAACCATCAGGGGCGGAGCCCAGATTCTTCTCAATCAAAAAACTTTCAGAAATATATCGCTCAATAAATTGTTTCAATGCATTTTTTCTCACGTGTGAGGTGCTAAACATTTCTTAAAAATATGAAATCTGGAGAAGGAGGGTTTGGATTTGATTTACCATATAATCTGCATTCACTTTCCTTCTGGTTTTCAATTCAATTCAATTCAATTTTATTTGTATAGCGCCAAATCACAACAGAAGTTGTCTCAGGACACTTTCCATATAGAGCTGGTACAGACCAAGCTCTTTTATCTACAAAGAAACCAACAATTCCCCCATGAGCAAGCACTTGGCGACAGTGGCGAGGAAAAACTTCCTTTTAACAGGCAGAAACCTCGAGCAGAACCAGACTCTGGGTGGGCGGCCATCTGCCTCGACCGGTTGGGTGAGAGAGGAAGAGCAAGAGAGGGAGAGTGAGACAGACAGACAGACAGACAGACAGACAGACAGACAGACAGACAGACAGACAAGCAGTCAGAGAGAGAGAGAGAGAGAGAGAGAGACAGAGAGACAGACATGCAGTAACAGTGACAGTGGATGTAATAACAGCAGTAGCAGTTGCAGTGGATGTCAGGCAGGGCCAAGGCAGGAGACGCAGCTGAAATCCACAATCCAGATTCAGCCACTGTCCATGGGAACCTGCAAGACGACAAAGCACAGAGACTCCGGGGAAGGAGGTAAGTTAGTAACACGCCGTGGTAGGACATGAAAGCGTGCAGATGCAGAGGGACAGAAGGACAGAGGAGCTCGGTGTATCTTTGGATGTCCCCCGACAGTCTAATCCTATAGCAGCATAACTAGGGGCTGGTCCAGGACAAGCCTGAGCCAGCCCTAACTATAAGCTTTATCAAAAAGGAAAGTTTTAAGCCTACTCTTAAATGTAGAGACAGTGTCTGCCTCCCGGACAAAGACTGGAAGATGGTTCCACAGGAGAGGAGCTTGATAGCTAAATGCTCTGACTCCTGTTCTGCTTTTTGAGACTTTAGGAACCATAAGTAGACCTGCATTCTGGGAACGCAGTGTTCGAGTAGGGCAATAAGGTACTATGAGCTCTTTAAGATAAGAAGGTGCCTGGCCATTTATGGCTTTGTAAGTAAGGAGGAGAATTTTAAACTCTATTCTAAACTTTACAGGGAGCCAGTGCAAAGTGGCGAGTATTGGAGAAATACGATCTCGCTTCCTGGTTTTTGTCAGAACACATGCTGCAGTGTTCTGGAGCAACTGGAGAATATTCAGCAACGAATTTGGGCAGCCTGATAGTAAAGAATTGCAATAATCCAGCCTGGAAGTTACAAATGCATGGACTAGTTTTTCTGCATCATCTTGAGACAAAATATGCCTGATTTTTGCGATATTACGTAGGTGAAAAAAGGCAGTCCTTGAAATTTGTTTTACATGGGAGTGAAAGGACATGTCTTGGTCAAAGATAACTCCCAGATTCTTTACAGTGGTGCTGGAGGCCAGCGCAATGCCATCCATAACTGCTATGTCATCAGAAAGTGACTTTCTAAGATGTTTAGGGTCTACTACTATAATTTCAGTTTTGTCCGAGTTTAGCATCAGAAAATTGCAGGTCATCCAGGTCTTTATGTCATGAAGACATGCTTGTAGTCTAGTTAACTGACTGGTTTCTTCCGGTTTCATTGATAAATATAGCTGGGTATCATCTGCATAGCAATGAAAATTTATTGAGTGCTTCCTGATAATCTTACCTAAAGGAAGCATATATAAGGTGAATAGAATTGGTCCAAGCTCAGAACCCTGCGGAACTCCATAGCTGACTTTAGTGAGCACAGAGGAGTCGTCATTAACGCATACAAACTGAGAGCGATCTGACAAGTAGGATTTAAACCAGCTTAGCGCAGTTCCCTTAATGCCAATGAAATGTTCCAGTGTCTGCAATAGGATGCCATGGTCAATGGTGTCTACCAGCACTAAGATCCAGTAAGACTAGTACAGAGACAAATCCTTTATCAGATGCAATTAGAAGGTCATTTGTAACTTTAACCAGTGCTGTCTCTGTGCTATGATGCACTCTAAATCCTGACTGGAAATCCTCGAATAAACTATTATTGTTTAGAAAGTCGCACAGCTGATTGGCAACTGCTTTCTCAAGAGTTTTTGAGAGAAAGGGAAGGTTGGATATCGGTCTATAGTTGGCTAAAACCCCCGGATCAAGAGTAGGCTTTTTCAGTAGCGGTTTTATCACAGCTACTTTAAAGGACTGTGGTACATAGCCTGTTGATAAAGAGAGATTGATCATGTCTAAAACTGAAGAGTCAATTAGAGGTAATACTTCTTTAAACAGCTTAGTCGGGATAGGATCTAAAATACAGGTAGATGATTTTGATGATGAAATTATTGAAATTAGTTGGTGAAGGTCAACAGGAGTAAAACAGTCTAAAACTGCAACAGACTGAGTAACAGTTTCTACGATTTCTGCGTTTGAAGACAAAACAGTACCTGTTAACGGCAGGAGTCGATGAATTCTGTCTCTAATAGTTAGAATTTTATCATTAAAGAAGCTCATGAAGTCATTACTGTTCAGAGCTAAAGGAATACATGGTTCAACAGAATTATGGCTCTCTGTCAGCCTGGCTACAGCGCTGAAGAGAAACCTGGGATTGTTCTTATTTTCCTCTATTAGTGCAGAGTAATAGGCTGCCCTGGCACTGCGGAGGGCTTTCCTGTATATTTTAAGACTGTCTTGCCAGGCGGACCGAAATTCTTCCAAATTTGTAGAACGCCATTTCCTTTCTATTTTCCGTGAAGTTTGCTTTAATTTGCGGGTTTGAGGAGTATACCATGGAGCTAACCTCCTCTGTTTAATTTTCTTCTTTTTTAGGGGAGCAACAGAGTCAAGTGTCATACTCAACGATCCTGTAGCACTATCAACCAGGAAGTCAATCTGGGAGGGACTAACGTTAGCATAAGACTCCTCTGTTGTATTGAGACATGGCATTGAATTAAATACTGATGGGATCATATCCTTAAATTTAGCTACAGCACTATCAGACAGGAGTCTGGTATAAGAATTTTTGCCTACTGGCTGGTAGTCTGGTAATATGAATTCGAAAGTTATTAAATGATGGTCTGATAAAAGAGGATTCTGTGAGGAGACTATTAAGTCTTCGATTTCAATGCCATATGTCAGAACAAGGTCGAGGATGTGGTTAAAACAGTGAGTCGGTTCATGTACATTCTGGCGGAAGCCAACTGAGTCTAATACTGAGATAAACGCAGTGCTAAGGCTGTCATTATCAACGTCGACATGTACATGAAAGTCACCTACAATAATTACTTTATCTGCTTCAAGAACTAAACTTGATAGAAACTCCGAGAACTCAGCTATAAATTCGGAGTAAGGACCAGGAGAGCGGTATACTACAACAAATAAAAGTGGCTGCACTGTTTTCCATTTCTCATGAGAAAGAGTGAGAACAAGGCTTTCAAATGAGTTATAGTCGAGTTTAGGTTTAGGGTTGATCAAAAGGCTTGAGTCAAAAATGGCTGCAACTCCACCTCCTCTGCCGCTGCCTCGAGGAATGTGGGTATTAATATGGCTCGGAGGAGTAGCTTCATTTAGGCTCACATACTCTTCAGGACACAGCCAGGTTTCAGTCAGACAAAATAAATCAACATTATGGTCTGATATTAACTCATTTACTAGAACAGCTTTAGAGGACAGAGATCTGATGTTAAGGAGTCCACATTTAATTCTCCTATCTTGTTGTACTATTGCAGAGGTTGTTCTAATTTTAATTAGATTCTTATGTTTAACTCCTCTTCTCTGTACTTTTGGTTTACTTAGTTTACGTGGTCGGGGGGCAGACACAGTCTCTATGGAGTGTTGGGTGGGTAACTGCTCTAATGGAGGCGCAGAGAAGCGTGTAGGACTGCAGCTCTGCCTCCTGGTCTCAACTCTGAGTTGTCAGGGGTTAGGTTCATAAATAAAATCGGTCAGATTTCTAGAGATGAGAGCTGCTCCCTCCAAAGTGGGATGGATGCCGTCTCTCCTAATCAGACCAGGTCTTCCCCAGAAAGTCTGCCAATTATCAACGCAGCCCACACCGTTTGCTGGACACCACCTCGACAGCCAGCGATTGAACAATGACATGCGGCTAAACATATCATCACTGGTCAGATTTGGTCAGATTTGGCAGGGGTCCAGAGAAAACTACGGAGTCCGACATCGTTTTAGCATATGTACACACCGATTCCACATTAATTTTAGTGACCTCCGATTGGCGTAACCGGGTGTCATTACCGCCGACGTGAATAACAATCTTACGGTATTTACGCTTATCCTTAGCCAGCAGTTTCAAATTTGATTCGACGTCGCCCGCTCTGGCCCCCGGCAGGCATTTGACTATGGTCGCTGGTGTCGCTAACTTCACATTTCTCAAAATGGAGCTGCCAATAATCAGAGTTGGTTTCTCAGCGGGTGTGTCGCCGAGTGGGGAGAACCTGTTGGAAACATGAAGCGGTTGGTGGTGACCCGTGGGCTTCAGCTTGGGACTATGCTTCCTTCGAACGTATCCTTTCCAACATGTTTGGAAAGGATACGGCTTCAAGATGTCAGTCATAAAATACAAGCGTTAATAGTAAAGAACAGAGCAAAAAAGTTTCGAAAACTAAGAAAACAAACAGGAGCAACTGCAACAGGCTTCACACATGGAACAAACATTTTCCCACACATGGAAGCCTGAGGCTGCGCAAAAGTTGACCGTGGCTGGCAGGCACTGCAAACAGACAAAGCACAGGTGAGGCAAGGGAAAAACCCATCAGCAAAAACAGAGATCGCAACTAGGCAAAGACTGGAAGTACTCACTGGGCTCAGTTCTGCATAACTCATGGAAGAGATCAGGATAATCCGGTGACCAGTCTACCTCAGCCACTTCCTTAAGTATCTTAGCCCCAGTCAGGCTCATGTGCTCCAGGTGCTCTGCCGGAGAGGCAAAAGGGAAGCAGAGAGCACTAGGAGCAGACAGATCTAGCGGATCATCACAATATGCTCAAGATGCTATGGAGGATCCTCTGCGTGTTTCCGTTTAAAAGGGGGCTTGTATAAAGACCTCCATGCAGGTTTAAAGACAGGTTTTAAACTCCAGTACATATTCGACGCCACTGAACAGCGCATGCGTGGAACACGGCAGTATGCAGCAGTTTGTTTTGAAGCTGAGGCGCATGATATGCTGCTACTATGTCGGCTGTGTGGAAATATTTCAAAGTGAACGACGAGAACAATGCAGTTGCAAACTGTAAGATATGCAAAATCGGGATCTCAAGAGGTGGGAAGGACAAAGCTGCTTTTAACACCACAAACTTGATATGACCCCTCAATACACTGCACTCCAGTTTACAATACACTGCATTGACAATATGAGTAAGGAGTGCAGTTCCAAAAAGCACAATACTGGCCTTAGGCTACTTGATAACAGTCACTTTTATTTGCTCATTTGTTTGCATTTGATATTTTGATGCCTATTTTAAGTTAAGCTGCTATTTGTTTTAATACTATTGAGTCTTTAATGTTGCACCTAATATGAAGAAAATTTTATTCAAGCTACCTCATAGAAGTTTACAATACACTGCACTGCATGCATGCAGAATTGTGCATAAGTGTTACATGTTAATATAATAGCCATTGGTAAAAAAAAATGAATAAAAATAAGGGACATCCTGGATCTTATTCTTTGCTCTTAGTTCGTTTCATAATGTTTTATAGAAGTATCGGATCAGGACTCGGTATCGGCAGATACTCAAAATCAAATGACTCCGACTCGGACTCAGGGGCAAAAAAAACGTGATCGGGACATGGTCGGCCCAGTTTGGCAGCAGTGTACCGTTACAAAAGTCAGTTAAAAGACTAGATTTGTGTCCTGTCAGCTGACGTTTCCGGTGTGTCAGCAGTTGGTTTATAACTCGAGTTCATCTCACTCCCAGCCTAGCAGCCAGTGCAGCAAGGTCATCCAACCCAGGTCCGGTCACCTTCACCACCTGGCCCAGAGTGGAAACTCATGCAGTGTGAAGCATTCTGTGGAGAGTCGATCCACTCCAGCTGAGACCATCAAAACGTCCTCCATGCAGCACAGGTTCTTGCAGGAGCCAGCACAGAGTCGTGCCTGCTCCTGCCTCTGCTTCCTCAATAAAGACTACACTGAAAAAAACACTCATGTAGAAGGCTGGCAGAGACGAGGTGTTCAGCTTGCTGGAGTCCATCAGAAACAGAGGCAGGCCCACCTCCAGACCACCACACTACTTCAGGATGCAGCAGGATGCTGCTTTCCACACCAGGTCCGTAGGCCCAGTGAGCAATCTCTGGATGAAATGGATTCGGAAAGCAGCTCCACTGCTGGCCAGATGGACTAGACCCTGTCCACCCTTCTACATAGGAAGGAAGGGGACACTCTGAGGGACCAAGTGCAACCTGTCCCAAAAGAAATCCACAAAAATTCTCTGAATTTGTGATAGAAGAGAAGCTGGCGATTAAGACAGGCCAACCGATGCCACAGAGCAGAAGAAACCAGATTATTAATTACCAGAATACAGCGTCTGTAAGACATTTAGGTTAAAATCCACTTCCATTTCATGAGCCTACCTTTGACCTTTTCTAAAACACCATCAGAATTTTTCTGTAAAAGCATGTTGTTGCCCAGAAAGACTCCAAAGTATTTTAGCCCCCTCTTCTTACAGACTAATGACTAATCCTCCAGGAAGACTGAGCCGAACTTCCTTTTAACAGGCAGAAACCTCGGGCAGACCAGGCTCTAGGTGGGCGGCCATCTGCCTCGACCAGTTGGGTGAGAGAAGGAGAGCAAGAGAGGGAGAGTGAGACAGACACAGACAGACAGACAGACAGACAGAGAGAGACAGACAGAAATGCAGTCAGAGAGAGAGAGAGAGACAGAGAGACAGACATGCAGTCACAGTAACAGTGACAGTGGATGTAATAACAGTAGTAGCAGTTGCAGTGGATGTCAGGCAGGGCCAAGGCAGGAGACGCAGCTGAAATCCACAATCCAGATTCAGCCACTGTGAAACCAGCAAGACAACCAAGCACAGAGACTCCAGGGAAAGAGCTAAGTTAGTAACACGCCGTGGTAGGACATGAAAGTGTGCAGATGGAGAGGGACAGAAGGACAGAGGAGCTCGGTGTATCTTTGGAGGTCCCCCGACAGTCTAATCCTATAGCAGCATAACTAGGGGCTGGTCCAGGACAAGCCTGAGCCAGCCCTAACTATAAGCTTTGTCAAAACGGAAAGTTTTAAGCCTACTCTTAAATGTAAACCACTCAGATCATGTCTCAGCTTCTGAAGCAGAGGCTTGATGGCTAACGAGTAGAGCATGCCAAACAAAGAACAGCCCTGTCTGACCCCCCTTTAAACGCTAAAAGGGGCACTCAGACCTCCATTAATTTTCAGAACACTCACAATGTCACTTTACAGAACCTGGATCTTAGCTATGAAACCTGGGCTGAACCCAAAAGCAGCCAGAGTTTACTAGATATACTGGTGCTCAACCCCATCAAAAGCTTTTTCCTGGTCTATTGAAATTAGACCAGTGTGTGCAGCCAATGATCCAGAGACGTCCAAACCATCCCATCCATCTGCGAGATGTTAAGAAACCGCCACCTGACCAGAGCCCCCTGTGCAGCAACGCCCAACAGGTTGGCTAGGGCCGACTTTTTAGATTTGAGGGAATCTAAAAGCCCTTGATCTCCTGTAGAATCAGCTAAACTCTGCTGCTGGCACAGCTGCTTAATCTGTACTTTGCTGAAATCCCACCACTGCTGGAGCCAGGCAACGTCAGATATACAGGATCTGTGGGTGAACCAGAACCACTCAAAAGCTGATCTGAAATCCTTGTCATGAAGCAGGGCGGTGTTAAAATGCCAGTATTTATAATGTTTTTTATAAAAACAGATCACGAAACGAGCACATGATCTGAGAAGCCTACAGGGTCAATGTGACAACTTTTATAAATGTTGACATGGTGTTTAAAAGAGTACAGGTGGTCCAACCTGGCCAGAGATAAAACACCGTCTTTACAGTGACTCCAGGTGTACTGTCTGTGGTTGTCATGGAAAACCCTCCACACGTCTGACAGCTCATGAGCTGTAGTCACCTGCCGGAACCTGTGTGATGAAGCAGGATTGGGCTCCTGGTAGTTTCCAGCTCTGGATACTCAGTACAGTTAAAATCGCCTCCTAAAAAACAAATACTCCTCATTGCTGCAGGTTCTAATGGTGTGACGTAAGACGTACAGGAAAGTAAGTCTGTCCAGCCTGTTGGTTGGTGCATAAACGTTCAGAAAAACCACAACAACATTTTGAAAGTGTGCTTTGACCTTCAATAAATAGCCTTGAATGATTTCCTCTACTTCACAGGAGGAAGGCAGGAAATTTCTGGAGAAAACGATGCCCACTCCTCCACTACAGCTGGACTTATGGCTCAGAAACACCTGTCCGTCACACCCCCTCCTCCACTCAGTCTCATGTGTCACTGTGTGTTTCTTGAGCTAACATCACGTCCAACTTCTTCAGCTCCATCAGCTCTTTTAACATTGCCTCTGCCTCCATTTATGTTAAGAGTGCCTAATTTTAACTCACACATGGAGAGATAGAAGATTACAGAGACACAGAACAATGCGATGTCTTTCGGACATCATTTTCATCATCAGCAGCTGTTTGTGTTTTAACTTTCAGAATCAGTCTCTTCAGGCGATAGATCTCCTGCTCTGTCAGACTGTCCTCTCCAATGTTTCCTGATCTTTTTGTCAGGGGTCTGGCTAACTCAATAAAAGCTTTTAGGCCTGAGAAGTGATCTTCAACCTTCACCAGCCTGAGCCCCTTCACTAACTTTTGCGGTGTCATCTAGGAAGATGACAATGGCACCATTCATGTGGGACGCAGACTTGACACTGCCGTAGCCCACCACCTGTCCAACCGGTGCCCGCCGCAATGGGAGCCTGTAGCGTCCAAAAAGGCATATAATTTTGAGAACTGGGTCAGACCCAGCGCGGTCGCTTCCACATTTCAAGCGAACCGCACCAGGGTTCGTTTGGAAGCAAACCAAGACCACCTCTCCGGCTTGGTCTTGGTCCGGTTGTTTGGTCTGCACCAGAGTTCGATGGTTTGTATTCACACCAGCCCAAAATGTCCACACCAGCGATGTTTTTGGTTTGTTTCAAACCAAACAAGGCAGGTGTGAATACATCCTTAGACTGCTTCTTTATTGATCCCAATTTGGGAAATTATTTTGTTGCAGTAGCATTAAAATACAGGCAAACAGAATGTATACACAATATTTAGAAAAAAGTAACAAGCAATAAATGATAAAAAATGCAAGCAGGAATAAAGATAAAAATATAAGAAAAACTAAATATATCATATATAATATGTATTGTAATGTATAATACATATTCTGTAATATTAGAATAATATATTAAATATATTGACAGTATTTACAAGCAAAAAATAGCGAGTCTGGGACTGAGGCCGTCTGGTCCTGCAGCCTTCCTGGTCTTTAAACTCCCGAGCTGATTTCTCACCTGGAGAGGTGTGAGAGACAAGTTGGAGCATGGGGACTGAGTGTCTTGTGAAGTGGATGGGGGGCTGGGAGGAACACTGGGGGGTGGCGTTGGTGGTGGTGAGCTGAATACTATGGTGGGGTGGTCAGTGGGGTACTTGGCTAGATTGCTGGCAGATCAAAGGAGGGCTGCTGTAGGGTTGATGTCGCTGGGGGAGGGGCAGATGCATCTTCAAAGCTGCAGAAGTAGGTGTTCGGCTCCTCTGCCCACTTTGAATCCCCAGCTGCCTGAGAGTTTGTCTTCTGGTGGCCTGAAATGGTTTTCAGGCCCCTCCAGACTCCCCTGGTGTTGTTCTCCTGCAGCTGTTCCTCCATTCTCCTCCTGTATCTGTCCTTCCCCTCCCTGATTTTCCTTCTGAGCTCCCTCTGAACAGTTTTCAGCTCCTCTTTGTTTCCTGACTTGAAGGCCCTCTTCTTCTCCTTTAAAAGAGCCTCAATGTCAGGATTAATCCAGGGTTTGTTGTTAGAGTGACACAGTACAGTCCTGGTGGGTACAGTGTTCTCCACACAGAAGTTTATGTTGTCCGTGATGGTGTCTGTCAAGCTGTCGATGTCCTCCTCATGAGAGTCACTGAATATATCCAACACGGTTGTCTCGAAGCAGTCCTTCAGAGCCTCTTCAGCCTTGTCAGACCACCTCTTCACTCTGTGGGACACAGCTGGTTGCCTGTTAACAAGGGGCTTGTAGACAGGCAGGAGATGAACCAGGTTGTGATCAGCTCTTCCCAGAGGAGGGAGGGGTGATGATTTGTATGCCTCCTTGGTGTTGGCATAGAATAAGTCCAGTGTTTTATTGTCTCTGGTGGCACATGTGACATACTGGATGAATTTTGGCAGAGTGGAGGACAGAGAGGCATGATTAAAATCCCCAGAGATCAGTAAGAGGGCCTGTGGTTTCTGAGTCTGCAGCCTGCTGATCATGGTGTTGATGACGTCACAGGCTGCATCGGCGTTAGCAGAGGGAGGAATATACACAGCCACCACTATGGCTTGTGAGAACTCCTCTTACCGCTTCTCTCTGTCCAGTCCACCCGTACGAGTGAAAATCTATCCAGCGCTACAGTCGCGTCTGTGTGCTGCATTCCCAGCCAAGTCTCTGTGAACAGTAGCAAACTGCACCACCGGTAATCCTGCTCATGTCGGGTCCACGCCGTCAGCTCATCCATCTTATTGGGGAGAGATCTTACATTCTCCATGATGACGGACGCATAAATGTATAAATGTATAAAAATAAATGTAATTATAAGATTATGTTTTGTCAGAAATGAATATGAACTAACTGTCTGAGCCTTGTCTGCCTCAGTTTCATGCTGGCCCAATTGATTAAATAATATTTTGTCATTGCCAATCGTTCTGGACCTCTAAACTTGAGTAAAAATCAGATGTGTGACAAGTTTGAGAACCCCTGGCATACAGGATATTACTGCATGGCTCAGGAACACTTCATAAAACACTTTCAGGTGTGCAACCTTTAGCTCAGTGAGACTGACTCTTGCAAAAAGTTCAAAAAGAGTGACAGAGTTCCTGCAGGATCTCAGCCAAAATGAGCACAGATTTCAGACGGAAGTTCATTTATCTTGTTGGGTTTGACCAAACCCTGTACAATAAACAGACATACGTTACAGAATGTAATTGGCCAGTTTCCAAGAAGTGGACGCACCATGCTTTGTTTGTGCCTTATCCTTGAAATGTAATAAACAATCTGTGTTTGTGTTGTTTAGGTGTGTATCTAAATGCAACAGACGTCACTAACAGAGAAGAGAAGAGAAAAGTGTCATTTGGCCCCTGTTATCAAAACAGGCTCCCACCAGTCATGTTATCTTACACCTCTGGATGGTACAAGGACATTCTTGGGTTACACAAATACAATGAAAGATCAAAGGATGAGAACACGTAAAATCACTTGAAAAGACCAAATCATTGCAGCATAAAGAGATCAAAATAAAAATATAAAAGTCTACAAGGTACAGAATAGAAAAACAACTTGGTATATGTACATTTGTACAGATTATAAAAATTTTGAATGCCAAAGAATCCTACTGCCATAAAAAAAAGTACTGTTGCTCGTAGTCTTATGAGAAAATTAACCACTGACATACTGTGTATTGTATTGCACTTGAGAAATACTATTGCACCTGACAAAATACTATTTCACTTGAGAAATTGAGAAATGCTAGGTTTATGTATTTGTTTATGTATACAGTTTATACAAATACAGTTGCAATATGGATAATAAATAGTGTTATTGCACAGTTGAGAGAAATATACAACTGCACCAGGTGAAATGGATAAATGTGAGCTTATATTAGCATTAATAACAGCAGTGCAAAACAAAAGTGAGTTTATGATGTAGAATTGAGAAAGACAGCATCAACACAGTGGTAGCAAAAGATGGGTTTGTCACATGCTCAGTCAGTACTTTTCCACTCTCTCACTCCCCTGCCAGGGAGTGCCACCTGCCCACTCACCTGATCACACACCTGTGATCTCTGGTTAGCAGACCTGCCTGCCTTTGACCAGTTCTGTTCTCCTGTTCCCTGGTAGATATCTGAGCCATTTATCTCCGACCACAAGTCTTGCCCTGCACTTCCTGGATCTATTTTTGCCTGTGATTGTTTGGTGTGTGCTTCACTATGGTGGCACGGTGGAACGACTGTCGCCTTACAGCTAGAAGGTAAAGGGTTCGATTCCTGCTGTGGGTGCTGGGGGCGTGTCCTCCACCATGCCTTTGGCACCTGCTGCTCGAGGAAAAGTGGGAGTTTGCATGTTCTCCCCGTGTTCACCCGGGGTATTCTCCTTTAAAAAAACCCACTAAAAACATGCAACAAGATCACCACCTGACCAATGGTGACAAAGGAAACTGGGTCCCCGGGCGCCAGTCAGATGGCAGCCCACCGCTCCTGGTCTGCCGCGGAGGAAGGACGGCCAGGATACCAAAATATAAATTCATTGAATACCTGTTGATGAATAAATATCAATAGAAAATTCTAAGTATCAAAACCTGAGTTTAAATAATAAAATATTTGAAAAAAAATCTTGAGATTTGTTGCTTAAAGTTCAAAGAGACATCTCCTCAGGCATGGAATACATAGCATTGTCAAAGCTTTCAAATGTATAACAGCTTTGGCAATAACCATTCCATCATCCATTTCTGTCATGTACTGACATTCTTGTCTTGGAACCAGTCAGTTTTGGCACCATGGAAAGATTCTCGTAGACTGCTGATTTTCAAGCCTGCCATTTTCTAACATTATGTGACACTGTATATCATGACTGATTGACAGATTACTCTGTCTGCTGGCTTTCTGTGGTCCTGACAGTCACGAGGCAATTTACACTTGTTCGAAATTTAATTCCTTCTTGACAGCGAGCAAGCAGAAACCTCTGAGCTATGCATTGGGACAGTACAGTTACAAGTAGAAGTGACAGCAGGAGCTTTTACAGACTATGTAGTACGACATATGGCTTTATGTTTGTATGTGTTGACATACAGTTTGTGCTTGATGGAAAAAAAAACAACTTGTTTTTGACTGTTTCTGTGTGTAACTTTATACTGTGTGTGTGTGTGTGTGTGTGTGTGTGTGTGTGTGTGTGTGTGTGTGTGTGTGTGTGTGTGTGTGTGTCCCTAGATACACAGGTCTTACTTATGACAGACATCCTGGTGTTTCTGCAGGAGAAAGACCAGAGGTACATCTTTCCATGTCTGGTAAGAAAATGTACTCACACATACAAACCACATTAAAATTAAATTTACTGATGTGTCATTTGATGTGCAGATGAAAAAGACAACATTTTGTCCCCCCCCTTTTCCTCTTTCTCTGTATTAATTTCTCCAAACAATTATTTGCTGTGTGATCCAGGACAAACCTCCAGTGCTGTCCCTTCAGAACCTGATAGTGAGGGATATAGCCAATCAGGAGCGAGGCATGTTCCTCATCAGTGATTCCTCCCCTCCTGAGATGTATGAGTTCCATGCTGCCTCCAAGGAGGATAAGAATGTCTGGATACGCCACATCCAGCGTACTGTCAGCAAGTGGGCAAATGCACCCATACATACAAACATACAATTTTTCTTTCTGTAATTTTAAAGGTTTGGTACACTCACCATACGTTATTACGCAATCCAAGATTCTGTTTTGCCAGACTTCAAGTTATGTGCTTGTGGCCAAACCACAGTGCATCAGACCAATAAACATCATATGAGAAACTACTGCAGTGAGTGCTCCGGCTAGCTTCCCGTCTGCATCCCACACAGGCCTGCAGAGAAGTTCAGAAAAACTTTCTGGTTCGATGAAAAAGTCTGACCAGTAGATTAACCAGTGTTTAACAGTTCCAACTGTGTTGTATCAGAGTGGGCCAGGTCAAAATGTGACAAATAAACAAACAACGTGTGTGTCAAAAGACCCAGAGTTAAGGATAATCTTTATGTTACTTGGGTATTTGGAGAGGATACCTGGCTACAGCCCCATTAGCTCCCCGAAAAATGTGTCAGCCATAGTTATAATTTCAGTCTTTTCCATTGTTACATGCTCGGTTGTAGTGTCCCCTACAAAATGCATATGATTTAGATTTATTTCTTTTTGGGCTATTTCTTGGGTTTTGTTCAACCTTGATGCTAGTGATTAAGTTCCTTGGGTTCAACATTTTATTACAACTTTTGTCATTTAGAGCAGTGATCCCCAACCCCCGGGCCGTGGACTGGTACCGGTCCGTGGGTCATTCGGTACCGGGCCGCACAGAAAGAATAAATAACTTACATTATTTCCGTTTTATTTGTTATCTGAGTCTGAACGATGCCTTATTTCGAAAAATTAGGTTTCACTCCAGTACATCTCGGTCATGTGACACGTTGCCGTTGAAATTTTACAGTCAAGCTAGCAAAATGAGCAAAAAACAGACATCGTTAAAAAGTTTCTTTGTGAAGGGAAAAAGGCCCAGTGAGGAGGCAGAGGATGAGCCTACGACTTCAAAGAGAAAGAAAGCTGCATTTAACAGACAGTACCAGGAGTCCTACTTAGAATATGGATTTATCGCGACAGGTGATTCCCACGCACCAAGCTCGCTCTGCATTATATGTGGCGATTGACTCTCTAATGAGGCAATGAAGCCTTCAAAAAAGAGAAGAGACGTACTTTATTAATCGCTCCACACAACCACCTGCATGCACATGCCATGCTTATGTGAAATGAATTCCTCTGCATTTGACCCATTCTGGTAGTCCTTCCTCCGCGGCAGACCAGGAGCGGTGGGCTGCCAGTCGACAGTGGTGCCCAGGGACCCAGTTTCCTTCCTGTCACCATTGGTCAGGTGGTGATCTTGTTGCATGTTTTTAGTGTTTTTTTTATGGAGGATACCCCAGGTGAACATGGGGAGAACATGCAAACTCCACACAGAAAGGCCCCTTTCCTTGAGCAGCGCCCACAATGCCCCAGGTGGGAATCAAACCCGGGTCCTTCTAGCTGTGAGGCAACAGTGTTACCACTGGTTCCCCGTGCCATTACAGATAAAAAATCACAAAAAATATGGTCATTATATTTTTTCATTTTTTTTTTCCATTTTTTTCCTGTGTGTGTGTGTGTGTGTGTGTGTGTGTGTGTGTGTGTGTATTTGTTAGATTATTTGGCTCTGCTTTAGTTATCCCTGCAAACTTGGAGAAAAAATTAACCCAGTTGGGACACAGTTGATTTCAGAATACCAAGTATCAGAATCAGAATCAGAAATACTTTATTGATCCCTGAAGGGAAATTCTTTCTGTTACAGGTGCTCCTTAAAAGAATAGAAAAGATAGAGAGATTTACATGTATTTACAAAAATAAGTTATATGACAGTGTGAAAAATAAATGTATGACAGATTAAATGTATGACAGTGTGTAGCTCAGGAGGTAGAGTTCACTTATCAGAAGGTGAGTGGTTCAATCCTTTAAGCACTATATCAGTCTAGTCTTGTGGAGAATCTGGTCATGAGGGCAGAGTGTGCGCAGGTAGGAAGGAATGTAGATAGACAGGCAGTTTGACTATCCAGTCATTTCATTCAGGCTGAATGAAATGATTGAATGGGCTTTCAGATGATCCTGAGTCAACCCTGTACAGGAAGTACTGGACCAGCTCTCTCTAAAGGATCCAATTCTCAGTCCTACAGAGTTTTACCCTAATAGGCTATAAGTGAGAACTTATTTAAACTGCTGGTGTGGAGTCACACCTAGCTTCTAACTACCTACACCCAGTTGCCTACCCTGCATCCTCTGATACTGCACCTGACTGAGTAGACCTTGAGTCAGGAACAAGATATCAGTCACGTCCACTAATGGCAGCTCTTGGTATGGTGTTAGAATGAAATTAAGTGGCAAAGGATAAGGCCCAAGGGTTTGTTAATTTCTTTTGGCTACAGTAATCTTTAAGAACCTTTTAAGATATTAGTCACAACATTTTTCTGCCATCAGAGAACTAAAAAAAAATAAAGAGTAAAGTAAATAAAGGATTGTCCAATAATTTCTACTTTGATTATTTATTTGCAATTTATATATTAAATAAATCAATCAATTAGTTGAAACAATTAGAACATATAACTCTAAAACTATAGCTAAATCATCAAGCATCTCATTGTATTGAGAGACAGAGAGATTGGTTATCTTGCCAGTGCAGCTTGTCTCTTCCTGCAGCAGTGTGGAATATATATATATATGTGTATATATATATATATATATGTACTCTGTGATACACTCTGTCAGGTCGTTGATGTCCCCCCCATGTGGTTCACACAACACGTACACGACACGCAACTTCCCCGTCAGCCTTCTGAGGGATGTAAACAATGATCACAATGGC
Organism: Chaetodon trifascialis; assembly: GCF_039877785.1. Classification (NCBI taxonomy): domain Eukaryota; kingdom Metazoa; phylum Chordata; class Actinopteri; order Chaetodontiformes; family Chaetodontidae; genus Chaetodon; species Chaetodon trifascialis. Next base: position 25,301,030 of record NC_092072.1, read on the forward strand.
CGATGTGAACTCCCGAGGCAAATAAAAAGGCCACATCCCCACAGCTATCAGTTCAGTATCTGAGCTACAGAAACATTTCTTAACAGTAACATGTCCAGGATTACACTGTAAGAGCCGATTCTTTGTTGGAAGCCCAAGAATGGTCCGGAGCAATCTTTAGTTCACAGTCAAAGTATTCATTGAGGTCACATATAAAGCAATGCAGCGCTGGTCTCAGACTGACAGAGTTCCGGCAGGATCTCCACCAGAATGAGCAAAGATTTCAGGCGAAAGTTCAGTTCAGTTCAATTCAATTCAATTCAATTCAATTCAATTCAATTCAATTCAATTCAATTCAATTCAATTCAATTCAATTCAATTCAATTCAATTCAATTCAATTCAATTCAATTCAATTCAATTCAATTCAATTCAATTCAATTCAATTCAATTCAATTCAATTCAATTCGTATAGCACCAAATCACAACAGACACTTTCCATATAGAGCTGGTACAGACCAAGCTCTTTTATCTACAGAGAACCAACAATTCCCCCATGAGCAAGCACTTGGCGACAGTGGCGAGGAAAAACTTCCTTTTAACAGGCAGAAACCTCAGGCAGAACCAGACTCTGGGTGGGCAGCCATCTGCCTCGACCGGTTGTGTGAGAGAGGGAGAGACAGAGAGACACAGAGAGAGAGAGACAGAGAGACAGACATGCAGTCACAATAACAGTGACAGTGGATGTAATAAGAGTAGTAGCAGTTGCAGTGGATGTCAGGCAGGGCCAAGGCAGGAGACGCAGCTGCAATCCACAATCCAGATTCAGCCACTGTGTAACCTGCAAGGCGACCAAGCACAGAGACTCCAGGGAAGGAGCTAAGTTAGCAACACGCCGTGGTAGGACATGAAAGCGTGCAGATGGAGGGGGACAGAAGGACAGAGGAGCTCGGTGTATCTTTGGAGGTCCCCCGACAGTCTAATCCTTCACATTTATCTTCTTGGGTTTGACTGAGCCCCGTACAATAAACAGACATACATTAAAGAATGTAATTGGCTTTTCCCCAAGACATACCATATCTTTGTCCTAGACATGTGATAAACAACCTGTATGTGTGTGTGTTGTCTTGAGGTGTGGAACTGATGCAACACACATCACTAACAGACAGGCTATGAAGGACATTTGTTCCAGAACATACAAGTGCAATAAAGATCATGGGATGAGCACACATGAGATCACTTTAAAGGACCAAATTGTTACAACACTACTTCTCATTCACAAACAGTGCAGTCCCTCTTCCCTTCTTCTTACCACACTGAGCCACATCTCTGTCTGCCCTCACACAGCTGAAGGTGGGTACCTTCACGCTCTGAGTCTGAGTGACGCCAGGACTCGATAAAGGCCAGTAGGCTGCACTGTCAGTATTCCCACTGAGTCCTGACCAGTGCGACAAGCTCGTCCATCTTATTTACCTTATCTTATAAGGTATTTAAGAGCTCATGTTCCCCATGATGATCACTGGAATGGCCCCATGCCTTTACATAGTTGTACATAGTTGTATCTGACAATCGTGCATAAATTCAGAAAGAGCACAAGACTGAACTCACTGGTGTGTCCAAACAATGCTGTCAGTAATGATGGAATGATGCCCAGACACATGACATTGAAGATGAGATGATGAGAGATGAGATGTGTGCACTCGCATGCAAACTATCAATCACAGGTCATAATGACTATTTGAAAAATGTCAGCAGCATCTAGAAATCCTCAGTGGCACTGTCCTTTAAGGAACTTCAACACTGTGTTCAAGTGTGGTAGTTGCAGCTTGGGCTGGACTGGGGACCTGGTGTCTACCTCTCCCAAATCCAGCCCAAGAAGCCCCACTTCCACTATATGGTGACTAATTGTTCAGTTCTTCCTTTTCTCCTGGGTTCCCTTCTATATAGGTACATATTGCACAGGCGCACACACACATTTAAACATTTACACACCCACACCCTACAATTTGTAGACATAACCCATAGTCCCTGCAACCCCGACACAATTGTTGCAACGCATGCACCACTGTATCCTCATAATTTACCCAAAACCCTACTTTCATTGTCGATAAATGACGAGAAATACATAAGTCCTAATGAACAGCAGTTTTCCTTTAACTCTTTAGCATGACATGATACGTGGTTATGCATCATTGTTACTGTATCTCTGCATCTAGTATCGGTGTCTAATATGTCTCAGTAAATCTTTACAAGTCTAATAATATAAGTAAAAGAACTTTAGAAGTACAACAAAAAACAAATGAAAAAAAAAAACATCCATCTCTGAGAAAAGGATTTGTGTGGTCTGGACTTTTTTGTGCTCAGGTGTCCATCAAGAGAGGAGTTCCCCCTCATAGAGACTGAACACAAGGCCCATCTGAGGAGACTCAAAGGTGAGAAGACAAACATTAATGACACAGTGAAAGAAACATTTTCATGTGGCACCTCTGCTATACAGTTCCACTCCTTTTAACCTGTTTCCATATTTCTGAGTAATCATGATTAATTCTTTTTGTTACTATGAATTCCTGTTCCGGCTTAAAAGAATATTCATACTCTTTTTTTGAAGTTGATGAGACTTAAATGTAAAACAAATGGAATATATACTTATTGCCACATGTCTACAATTAAATGCTAAAGAGTAGTTTTTCCTTTTTCATTTTTGTGTTTTGATGCTGTTTATATCATGGCCATGAAGAGTACTAATTTCTGACTGTCTAGCAGGTGTTGAAATGCTCAATGTATACAGTATTAAACCTTTAGTGCCACAAATAAGCGGAGCAAAAAATTTTACTTTTCAGAGAATGATGCCAGGTAGGTAAGTTATGACACTTATGGTGTTAGTGTAATAATGCACTCCATGGTGTCTTTGTAAAAACAATGGACCACTTTTTTCGTGTCTTGGTGCCTTGCAGCACATTTTGCCTATGTGTGTGCTAGGTGACTTGATTTAGATGCATGATTAATTAATCCTCACCCAACACCCAATAGCTGACCTCCAGCAGAAGGACCGGGAAATGCTGGAGCTCCTGCAGGAGAGGGTGACTCTATTCTGTGAGCTGGCAGAGTTGACAAGTGGCCAGGAGGGCCTACAGCCTCCCATCACTCGTTACTTGTTCAGAGCAGACACACCACAAGCTCCACGTGCAGAGAAACTACTACTGGATGCCACAGCTGAGGGTAACACATCAATTTTCATGTCAGTCACATCCACATCCAACCCCAATTTGACAGGACAAAGGCATCATACTCTATTTGTTAGTTTGTCAGTGCCTTGATATAACAGGTTGACTTTGGTAACTGTTGATATGGTGCTGTGACTGGGTCAACTCTAGACACTAGAATTAGACTGGTGCCAAAATTTTCTCCATTAATGTAATACACTTCAAAAATGCAGGTTCAAATATCAGTGAAAATATTCTAGATAAGCGCATTCTTTTTTTGTATGTATGTGTGGACTAGGTATTTGTGTATGATGTACTGTATATACAAGCACTATTGTTACATTTGCCAAGGATGTAACAAGGATGCTTTTTGTTTCTAATTGTTTGTTTGTTTGTCTGTTTGTCAGCAGGACTAGAGAAAGACCACAAGTTTGATTTTCATGAAGCAACTGTAGACATACTCACAGTCCACATTCACACGTACCAGTAATCATCTGGGGTAGCTTACATACATAGCTCTTCAAACTTCATACAGAAAGCAGTTGTGATGGAGCACTCAGGGACAATGGTTTCATGGTAGAACATGTTTGTGTGTTTCCATAGTTGACAGGTTGAGTGAGCTCCTTCTGGGCTCCAGCATGGATGGATGGATGGCTCTTCCGTGCCATCACAACCACATGGAGGTGGTAGAAACCAGTGAGTCATTTAAGACTGCATTCTGTTCAACATAAGATAAGCTTTTACTGGCTCATCATTGCTGTCCAGCAACACAAACATAGAAAAATAAAAGAATATTTAGAGGAACATACGAGATATATAGAACAGACAAATCCTGTGACTCATACATACAACACTTTCAGAACGCTTTCATCAAATTTTGATCATCAAAATGACACCTTAACACATAAAATCCACATGGACAGCTAAAAGATGTGAATTATTTGCTCCAAAGTGACAGCAAGAGCAGGTAGAAGCAAAGATCATACTGATACAATTGCAGTCTTACTAGAATATTGTCCAATTAAATGCACACTGTAATTCAATGACCCAATGAGTGTAGCCTTATGTGATTTCTTATTTATTAAGCATCAAGTTCATCTTCATGTTTAATGTGGACAAACCCACAACTCCCTTGCCCCTCACTGTTTGCTGTAATAAATTAGGCAGATATTAATTCCAATAAATGTTTTGTTTTCTAGGACTAGTACTCAGTGACTGCTGTGTCTGTTTCTGCTCAGGTGATCAGGATCTGTTGGTCAATGGAGGCCACGATTTCTTTGCAGCAAAGGTGAGCTGGGGCCAAGATGGAAGTGTAATAAGTGGGAATGTTTTTGGGACTTGTGACTCTCTCTGGTAGGGGTTTGAATGCTTTGTCATTATTTGGAATCCTCCTTCCTTTTATAGGAATAACAGCATTGACCCTGGCATTCTAGGCACATGCAATTTAAATCACGCACATTCACAACATACCCTGGCCACCAACATCCTCGTGCCCAAGCCAAATGTTGGCACCTCTGGTTACCAGGAAACTGCACTAATTCCCCGCATCACCTGTCTGGTGCCTCATCCCTTGAATGGACTGGTTTGCCTTTCTGTCTTGTCTGTCTTTTTTCATCTCTTAATTACACCAGTCCAATCCCTGTCACAAAAAGGTTGAGAGAGTTTTTCTACCAGATGTCCTTGTTAAGTTTGCCCTACTGAATGAGAACACTCTGAAATAAGACATTTAGTTTGACATTTATTTTAAATGATTTTATCTCTGTTGTCCAGTTGGACTTCTTGCTTCCAACTAAGACCTGGCTGAAACCTGGTGATCAGGCCCAGCTACTGGAATTGTGTCTCTCTAGTTATGACTTCAGTTCTAACTGGTGGGTAGACCCACCACTGTCCATATACCCCTTACATTTAGAGAATGGTGCAGACAGTGAAGCCTAAAGTCACCACTTGATTTAAAATATCAAAGTTATAATGATTGGGTTACCTAGTTTCTAAATTTAGTAAGTTACTATAATTAGGTGGTCAAAATTAGATACCTGGTTGAAAGTGAAATGCTGTCATCCCTGCATTATATATATGAAAACACATAAGGGCATATATATTCAGCATTTGTCTATTCATGTCATACTTGAAGGTTATATACACATTACTTAAACAATTTGTTTGAGTTGTGATTTTTGAGAGAGGCTACTGGCAAGTGAGAAGATAGGTAGGACAAGGTGATTATGAGAATGGATGGGCAAAATAGCATAAATTGAGTTAATGCTTCACACCTGAAGGAACTCCAACAACTCTAACAACTGCTGTTATAAAATCCAAGAGCTTTCAGTGACATTGATGATGACTCCACAAAGTTTAAGTACCTAGATAACATGAGATAATTTCCTCAGTAAATAGAAGGACAATTCTACCTTGCTCTTACCTTTCTCCTTTGTCCTATCCACCCACATCAACCACAAACCATTCAATGAAGCATTCATGTCTCGATTTAGCACAGTTAGCCATGTCTCCATAAACAGCATTAAACCACACTGCCGGGATTCCCTCTGGTTCTGAGTGAGCACTGCCAGCTGTTCCATCATAATTGGGAGAGATCACACATTCCCCATGAAGACCAAGAGAATGACTGATTTGTAACATCTCCTAGTGTGATGCACAGCTACGGTTTCCCTATCTCTTCCTCCTCAACTCGTGGGAAACATCGGGCTCTCTCTGGTAACACTATGGTGTTACAGAGCGTTATCAGCTGACCTCTATTTAACCAGGATGGCCATGGCTGTGCTCAGGATCCAACTGCACTCCTATTGCACACAATACAAAAACCAGTCGAAAGCCCAACACAAATTCATGTTCTGAGTTGTTCATTGATATACAGTTGGAAGGCAGAATTACTTAAGCTGTAGGTTCACTTCATGTCTATTGATTTTAACACTAACTAATTGGTTTAAGTTGTGGAGGGGCCCTGTGTAAAAATCCAGTTCCAATACTTAATTATTCTTGTTCATATTTTGTTTACATGGTAGATATTCCAGAGAAAGTTATTAAGGTAAATTACCACTGACTAGGTTTAAGTGAGACTGAGACTCATTAAATTACCAGTACACAAAGCAGTTAGCAGAAAATGGGGGTTGGTATCAGTAGAGGGCTGAACAAAATTTTTTTGCCCTGAGGTACCCTAACATAGTAATGCAACCACACACAGCTAGTACAGGATGGTGTGCTTCTATTTCATCAGAAAACATAAAAGAGGCAGAAGAAACAGCTGTAGGTGAAATTTGATTTATGATATATTACTGTAATGATGATATCTCCTGGTGGACAAGATTGGATTTTGTTACAACAGATGTGTGGTCACATAAAACAGTTGTTATTTTATTTATTTATATATATTTTTCCAGTCCATACAATGAGTGCAAAAAAACCACAGCACAACACATGCCAAAATTCCAGGCTCCTTCAAATATTTTTCCTGGAAAATGACAGCCCATTTTCCAGAGAATTCCCCAAATCACTGGGATCTAAATTCTCAGTTATTTTATTTATTTATTTGTTTGTTTTTGGTAAAATGTGGTTCCAAATTGTCACTTCATGACTAAATGTTCAGTGCATCATGATGCTGCTTTTAAAGGGGACAAAATATTACCTGCCACACCTAACGCACCAAACCATAATATACTGGTTTTCACTATCAGACACTGAACAAAAATATAAACTCAACACTTTTGTTTTTGCTCCCATTTTTCATGAGCTGAACTCAAAGATCTAAAACATTTACTATATACACAAAAGATCCATTTCTCTCAAATATTGTTCATAAATCTCTGTAAATCTGTGTTACTGAGCACTTCTCCTTTGCTGAGATAATCAAGATTATCAAGATGCTGATTAGACAGCATGATTATTGCACAGGTGTGCCTTAGGCTTACCACAATAAAAGGGCACTCTAATGTTCAGTTTTATCACACAGCACAATGCCACAGATGTCGCAAAATTTTAGGGAGCGTGCAATTGGCATGCTGACTGCAGGCCGATTGTTGT